>NW_006912133.1:0-106638 GCF_000523435.1 Bipolaris zeicola 26-R-13
GACTAAGACAGGTATATATTAAGACACTCCCTGTAGCTAGCTCTGTAGACTTTTGATATCCTTTCGTACAAGGCCTATAGGTGTCTATTCGAATCAAGGCTCGTTTGATGTCCCACGCACTCCCATATGCCTCTGAGTGACACTACTGCCGGTACTGATCCGAACAGTCTTGCCTGCGCCGTTACAGTAACGCTGCGACTAGAGTATTTTTATTG
Organism: Bipolaris zeicola 26-R-13; assembly: GCF_000523435.1. Classification (NCBI taxonomy): domain Eukaryota; kingdom Fungi; phylum Ascomycota; class Dothideomycetes; order Pleosporales; family Pleosporaceae; genus Bipolaris; species Bipolaris zeicola. The sequence goes on from NW_006912133.1 coordinate 216, forward strand.
TTGTAAAGCAGCAGCATATAAGGCGAGAATGAGAGATTTGGTTATATATTCTATAAGGTGATTTATAGGCAAGGACTAGAATAAAGATAGGTTGAGAGTGGTCGCATCTCCGGACAGGGGGTTTCTCGCTACTGCGGTGGGGACGTTAAGATGTTCTTTTTTTTCCCTTTATTGTAATGCATCCACAAGTCTGAGAACGAACGAGAATATACCATACCAGCGGCCAAAGTGCGGTCTTAGTCTTCCGAAATCTGATTCGAACAATATAGCTTCAAATACAAAAGCTATGGTTTCCAATGCACTTCTTCATTCGACAAACATTTGGAGCGTCATGATACATTTCTTGGCTTTGTTACATTTCGTATGTCCTATTCATCACAAAGGCATGACTTGACTTTTTTCTCGCTGTTTGCTATATAGCATATCAGGTTGATTGTCCAAGAAAAGAATGGCAGGCCACACCCCAACCTGCCGCAATCGGGTATCAAAACAACTGACTTTGCAGTTAAAGTAAAAGGGTTCGGATGAGCATTTACGTCAGCGAGACCTTCACTCGAACCCTGAAAAATCATTCCGTAATGATGTGTAAACCTCTCAATGGGTATATGGCCATTAGGCACAACTCCATTGGGTATGACAATACGAGATATCGCACACGTCGACGTTATCACAAAGGCATACGCGGGCACATGAGCGAGTTTGGAGTGTCGATTCACAGACTATATTTTCTCTCAATACATTAATAGACGCTCAGAACTGATTTGATGGAGTTCTTGTCTTATGAATGCAATCGAATCGTATCTCCTGCCTGGGTTGATGAGTGAAAGATGGTGTTTGTCCACCCGCTACCCTTTCTCTTTCACTTTTGCCCGATCTGGAAACTGCACTTCACTCTCACCTCTCATTGCGAATTGAAAAGTTTTTCTTTCAGCTAGCGTTTGCACAAACAAGAGTCAACCCGCTGATATGAAAACATCCTCCTCCCGTGTCAAAACACTCTTTTCCTACATCAACGCACTCTCTTCCCCTCAAGTTGCACAATCCTCCCTGGCGACAATCGAAAAGTTACCCGCGATTTCGCACGCTCGCCCTGAAGTGACTGCAGTTACTCAGCATGTCTGACAGTGGTAAACCCAGCGGGCGAGGCAGGGGAACCCGCGGTCATGGCCGTGGCCGTGGCCGTGATCGCGGAGGTAACAGATCCGAAAGACAACATGTAAGTGAGACCCCTCGCAGTAGAATCGAAGAGACAGAAGAACAGCGTCAGGCACGACATTCATACAGCTCATGGAAGCGATTGTTTGCCCGACCAGTCGATAACCCCAGCATAATGCGACAGCTCTGGGAAGGCGCACTCAGTATATTGGAGGCAGGAGATCGAGACTGGCGTCAACGACTTCCTCAAGACCTTAATGACGAAGATGGCATTGGACATCGCCACATCCTTGCCTTACTCAGCGCCAATATTAGTGGCAGAGACTATGAGACTTTCACCAGCAATGCTCGCAACTTCCTTCTTACAATCTCACATCCATTCATCCTGCGCTGTCTCGCCGTTGATACCCATGTCGGGCTCATTTACAACCTCTTTGGAGGAGTCGGTGGAAAGAGGGCTGTTTCCTTTCTTCGACGCCTGATTGGGGCCATATTGTCAACTTCTGCTATTGGGGCAACCGGGAACTTAACAGAGAACGCAAAAGCAACACTCCTTGCCATGTCGGTTGCTCTATTTGAGCTTCTCAGGCGTGAATCTAGGGTAAGGTTCAACGATGAGATCCCTTCGCTTGTCGAATCCATACAGACTGCTACAGGAGTCTCCAAAGATGGGGCTTCTTCAGATTCGTTGGCGCGCATCTTCAATAAGCTAAACGACATTCGAGCCTTGTTAGCACGCGCTCAAGGTCTTCTCGCTGACACGAGCATGGATGGAAACAATGCAGCTGATGAGTACAAAAACGCATCCTCTTACCCGCGCGACCTGATTGTGCCCTCCGGCCGTTTCGACAATGACAAGAAAGACATTGCTGAAATAATTCTGTTTCCTACCCGAGATGAGATCATGAGCGACGCAGAAGAATTTCTTCCCTACACCGACCCTGACCAGCCTCATTTCCTCGATGATCCTGTACAGCGCCACATCGATACCTTCTTTAGGTTGCTACGCCACGATATCTTTGGTGAGTTGAAGGGAGCTCTGGCAGGGGTAATGCACACAGTAGCTCAGGAGCCTGCTACGCTATGGAATGCAAAGCTGAGCCTAGGGGACATGCGTGCTTACCATTACATCAATGCTCGAATCAGTTATGTCACTTTGGAGGCCAGAAAGGGTCTACAAGCACAGGTTGAGTTTGTTCAACCAGGCGCAGTTCGCAGGAAGACAAGTGCAGAAAAAGAGAAGTGGTGGGAGGAATCGCGAAGGTTCAACGAAGGAACACTGCTTTCCTTTGTATGGATCGATAATTCTGTCACTCAGCACATCTTCCTGACAGTTTCGGGAAAAACCACAGATCCCGGAAAAGAATACGGCCTGAGTCGTGGCAAAGACATGGCGTACATCACGGCAAGTTTGGCAACACAAGACCGAACCACCGTAAGGAGTCTCATGCAAGCGCATACTGGAGCGGCTCGTGGCCTGCTGTTGGAATTTCCCAACGTGATACCTGCCACATTTTCACCCATTCTAGAGAATCTGAAGGAGATGCACCGCTTGAATCGTCTCCCATTTCAGCAGTGGATCGTGCCTCGCAGAAACGAAGGGCTCCCGGGGAAACGGGTGGTGCATCAAATCCCCCCGCCTTTGTACACACGCACTCCGGGCTTCAAGTTCTCTTTGTCACCTCTGCTAAAGGATGCAAACAAGGGTGACCAGTTGCTAATGGATCCTACGTCCTCATGCGATGACGAAGTGTTACTTAAGAAGCTTGGAACCGCAACTCATCTCGACCGTGGACAATGCCAGGCTTTGATTGTGGCGCTGACTCGTGAATATGCATTCGTTCAAGGCCCTCCTGGAACTGGAAAGAGTTATCTCGGTCTCCAAATTATGAAGGTTCTTTTAGGTCTCAGCAAAAAGGCCAATTTGGGGCCCATCATGATAGTATGCTACACCAACCATGCGTTAGACCAGTTCCTAGAGCACCTACTTGATATAGGTGTGACAAAGCTCATCCGCGTTGGAGCAATGAGCAAGTCCAAGAGGTTGGAAGGCCACAATCTCCGCTTTGTGAGTAACCTGGGGACAAAGACCAAGTCAGAAAAGTACATGGCGGCTATAAGCTACAACGAGCTCGAGAAGACGCAGAGAGAAGCCAAACCAATATTCGCTTCGTTGAACAGCATGCAAAAGCAACCTGAGTGGCAAAGCTTGAAGAATCACATTTCCGAAGACTACCCAAACATACACAGCCAATTCCGTCGTATCGATGATCAAGATTTTGAACTAGCTGGCCGTCATCCATTCGATGTTTGGGCATCGGACATCCAGGCATTTTGCACTCAAAAGTCCGCGACATTGCTAAAGCAGATCGTGCAGAAAGCAAACACGAATGTATATTCGCTAACGACTCAGGAGCGAGGCGCTTTAGTCGCGCATTGGATTGAGGGAGCTCGAAGCAACAAAATAGACGAGCTCTATGAGATGATCAATGATGCTACAAAAACTCAACAAAAGCTGACAAACGTACATGAAGAACTGAATCGACGAGTACTGGAAGAAGCGCAAGTCATTGGCGTGACGACAACTGGCCTTGCGAAACGAATTGCTGTCCTCCAGCAGGTAAAGTGCAAGGTTATCATCTGCGAAGAAGCTGGAGAGGTCATGGAGAGCCACATGATCTCCGCACTACTCCCCAATGTCGAACACGTAATCCAGATCGGAGACCATGAGCAGCTTCGACCTTCAGTAAGCAACTTTCGCGATCTATCACTCGAAAGTGAGCGAGGAAAGCTCCACCAGCTCGATAGAAGCCAGTTTGAACGACTCTGTGTTGGTGAACCGGGACGTCCTTTGATGCCCGTTGCTCAACTCAATGTTCAGCGCCGAATGCGTCCACAGATATCTTCGTTAGTACGTGAGGCCATCTACGGGAAACTCCAGGATCATCCTTCCACCACCGATCTACCGGATGTAGTTGGTATGCGCCAGAACGTTTTCTGGCTCGACCACAAAAACTTCGAGAACCAGAAGGACGCAAATACTCATATCAACAATTCCAAATCGAACTCATGGGAAGTTGGAATGGTGCATGCACTAGTGCGACACATTGTTCGCCAAGGAGTGTACAAATCTGAAGACATCGCGGTGTTGACGCCATATACCGGCCAACTTCAGAAGTTACGAGCCACTTTGAGGAGCGATTTCGAGATTTGCCTCAGTAACCGTGACCGAGAAGCATTAGAGAACGACGGCTTTACGGTCGATGACGTAACTTCTCAAGTACCAGCAACATCTGGACTTCGATCATACCAAGGTAAGCCCTTGGAAAAGAAACAGCTATCCGAAATGTTGAGAATTGCTACTGTCGACAACTTCCAGGGAGAAGAAGCAAAGATCGTCATCGTGTCACTCGTACGAAGCAATGAGGCACAGAAAGTTGGGTTCCTCAAAACGACCAACCGTATCAATGTACTCCTCAGTCGTGCCCAACACGGCATGTATCTCATTGGCAACACCGAAACCTACGTTAGCATTGAAATGTGGCGGAAAGTTATCAACATGCTTAGAGCCTCCGCCTGCGTCGGTAAAAGCCTGGCTCTGTCTTGCCCTCGACACCCCAGAACGCCGATCGAAGTACAAGAGCCAGATGACTTTCAGAAATACAGCCCTGAAGGTGGTTGTATATTGGCATGTACTGACCGTCTTGACTGTGGCCATCGATGTGGAGCTAGATGCCATTCAGAAGCTATGCATGCAGTGTTCCAGTGCGAACAGCCATGCCAACGCCAACATCAGCCATGTGGTCATTCATGTCAAAAGCCTACATGTGGAGAGCCTTGTGGGAAATGCATGATATCGTTGGACAATGTGCTGCTTCCTTGTGGCCATCTCAAGCATTCCGTTCACTGTCACCGCACCCAGAACGTCGCTGGCATTGTCTGCGATGTCAAGGTATCGAAGGTTGTTCCTGGCTGCAGACACGAAGTGGTTGTAAAATGCTCCTTGGATGTTTCTAAAGCCCACTTCAAATGCCCTACACCGTGTCAAGCTCTGCTAGCTTGCAGTCATCCTTGCCCCGGAACTTGTGGTCAATGCAACACCAAGGATACTCGTGACAAGCCACTGATCAAGCATTCTACTTGCCGGAAGACTTGTGATAGGAAGCATGGGACCTGCAGTCACAACTGCAAACGCCCATGCCATGATGGAACTGATTGTGAGTTGTGTCAAAGCCCATGTGAAGTAAGTTACATGCATATCCTTCCAGTGCGTTTTTTTGACAGTATTTAGGTCCGTTGCAAGCATACCAAATGTGCAAAGAAGTGTCATGAGCCTTGCACGCCATGTACTGAGCCTTGCGAATGGTCCTGCGAGCATCAAAGCGACTGCAAGATGCCATGTTCAGCGCCATGCGATCGCTTGCCCTGCGATGAACGTTGCACGAAGCTTCTACCATGCGGTCATCAATGTCCGAGCATTTGCGGTGAAGAATGTCCTACTGAATACTGCCAGTGATGCGGTATGAAATCCGAAGAACAGCCAGACATGATCATGATGTCAAGTTACGCCGATATCGATCTCAATGAATCGCCCATCGTTGTCCTTGGCTGCGGTCACTTCTTCACAACCGAGACTCTGGACGGCCACATAGGGCTCAAGGATGTGTACGAGGTCGACAAGAAAACGGGTCGATTCATCGGTCTGATTGAGAATTCTGCGCTTTCAGCAGCAATCCCTCAATGTCCAAACTGCAGAGAACTAATCAAACAGTTCGTGACACAGCGCTACAACCGCCTTATCAACCGAGCTATCATTGACGAGATGTCCAAACGCTTTATCGTCAGCGGACAACAGACGTTTCAGCTACTAGCAGACAGGCTAACTGTTGAACGGGCTAATCTCGAAACCTCACGCACTGCTGTTATTGGCACATCTCCTGATCTGAACACCAATCAGGTTGTTTACGAAATGAAGATGCGGGAAATCAACAAAAGCCTTCAAAACAGGTATGCAAGCGCGGCGAGTTTAATGGAAGCCGTCATATTGTTCCGCCGTAAAGTGGATGTTCAGCACCAACCAACGTACAAACTGTACCAAGCAATTATGCACAGCTACAAGAAGAATGCCTCCCTCGACGCCACACTTGCCCAGCTATCTCTCGGCCCATCTTCCAAGTATTTGGAGAACGACCGAGACCAGCGCGTCACTTTAGGTGGCCGCCTACTCGATATCAAAGTGCAATGTTTGATACTTGAGGATAAGTTCGAAATCGCACGAGTGGTACCCAAAAAGATAGATGGAGCAGCACCACTCAACTTTAGTGGGGGCTCCCCCGCAAAGAAGATCCATTCCTTCCTCGAGGCATGCGAGAAACTGATCAGCGACTGCATTTCAGGATGCCTCCCCAAGCTTGCTGTCGAGTCATCTTTGTATCACGCTCGTATTGCACAAATGTTCGGCAGCTCTGGAATGGCCAAGGACACCGATCGCACTCGAGCAATCGACTACCGCAACACTGCCAAACGCCTTTTAAAGCAAGCAGAATCGCTCTGTCAGCATTCCTTCCGTGACCGAGACCTCCTCAGAAAAGCCGTGCTCAGCTCAGCGGAGATGCTGGATAGAGAATTCTACGAGGAAGTTTCAAAGGACGAAATCGAAGCTATCAAACAGGCAATGGTCAGTGGGCCGGGAGGTATCGCAACGCATTCTGGACATTGGTACAACTGTGTCAATGGACACCCAGTAAGTCAACCAACACTCCCTCTTTTGACTCTTGATACTGATACTACGTAGTTTGCTATTGGCGAGTGCGGCATGCCCATGGAACTCGCACGCTGTCCGGAATGCGGCGAGCCTGTCGGCGGCCAGCACCACACTGCCGTAAGGGGAGTTTCGCGCGCCGCGGAGATGGAGTAAACAACCAGAAAATTGACAATTTAAGTCTTCATATTGGACAAGGATAGTCAATACATGAGAGTGGGGAATGGCAGCATCGAGAAGAGGAGGTGTGGAGATTGGGAACTAACTTCGTTCCGGATTGAGTACTACGTTTCACGACGCAGCCGCATCTTCCTTGGGTATAGAGCTGCTGTACAGCTGTATCATGTAGTACGACGCATTCTCGTGTTACTTGGGCTGGTTGATTGGTGAGGTCAGGGTACGTGCTTGAGGAATCATGTGCAAGTTGAGATATTCCAACAGATCTGCACGAGGAAGCGAACAGATAGAACAGATGAATGAATAATGCAATATCAGAGCTGATTATTTTGTGGTTGAGAAAATGGTGATTAAGAAGTGTTCAATATGCACTTCGTTAAACATTGTGAGATGCACCGCAGCTGCACGCTCGGCTCCCCACGCTATCGCAAGAACATAGATATACATTGAGCATGGCGAACACGTCAACTTTTCCAGGAGAGTACCTCAATCCCTCCAAAACACAGCGATTCTTGACTATTAGCATCGCATCACGCCATTCCAGAACCTCACACCCATTTTCAACCCCCGATTTCCCAAAACATCACCACTAAGCATGGAAACCTCATCCTCACCGCACGGCATCGCGAATCACCTCTTCGCCATCACAGGCGCAGCCTCAGGCATCGGCCGCGCAACAGCCACACTCCTCGTGCAAAGCGGGGCCAAAGTCTCGCTCGCAGACAAAGACGAAGCATCCGTGCTGCAACTAGCCCTGGAACTCGGCGAAAACGCCACGGGATACAAAGTCGATGTTACAAAGAGTGAGGAGGTGGAAGCGTGGATTGCGGGTGCGGGTGAGAAGTGGGGGAGGGCATGTATAGACGGTACGTTCTTGTACTTCACACATAGTACAACATAAAACATCAACTCATAGAAATGGGGAAAAACACGTAGGCGCAGTCAACCTCGCAGGTATATCCGGGTCCCTAGCCCCAGTCCACGCGCACTCGCCTTCCAACTACGCCGCCGTCTTCGGCGTGAATGTCGAGGGGACATTCAATTGCATGGCGGCGCAACTACGCAACATGCGTGTTGCAAACGGCGATGTACCAGGCGGATCTATCGTCAATGCGGCTTCGATAACGGGATTGGTGGGGAAACCGCATTGCAGTATTTACTGTGCTTCAAAGCATGCGGTTGTGGGGCTTACGAAGGCGGCGGCGAAGGAGCAGGCGGAGACGGGGATAAGGATTAACGCGATTGCTCCGTACGTTTTTTTCTTTTTTTTTACCTTTTGAATCTTGCTTTGAGGGGAGGAGACTTACTACGCTATTCCTCGGACGTACGTGTTGGTACAGTACCGAGATGGATGCGTAGGAAGCAAAGCAAACCTATTGCCCGAACTCAGACTTACATGCGAATCACCCCCGCAGTGGCTTCGTGGATACGCCGCTCATGCATGCGCTCGACGCCGAACTCGGATTCGCGCTGCCAAACGATGCGGTGTTGGGGCGTAGGGCGCGTCCCGAGGAGGTGGCTAGGGTGATTCGCTTCTTGCTTAGTAGCGAGGCGAGCTTTGTGACTGGATCGGTGTATCAGATCGATGGTGGGATGGTGTGCTGAGTGAGCGTGCGTGTGTTGCTTGCCGATTGTGCGGGGGAGGGAGAAAGATGGAGGGTTGGGCAAATAAAGAAAGAGAAAGGGAGTTGTGGAAAAAGGAATATTAAGGCGGGTCGGGTAAGAGGATGTGTGCAAAAGCGAGACTTTGACAAGTGCGGTTGCGGTTTTTATCGTACTGCTTACTACGACGTCTTCGTCTTCTCTTTTTTTTAATTGTCTATTTTGGCTTATGAAGGGTCAAACGAAACGTTTAGCGTAAGAGAAAAGTTTGGTACGTGTGAGTGGGGGGAGTAACGAGGGAGTGGGTGTCGGGACACGACGATTGATAGGCACCGTTTGAGTTCTTTGGTACCGAAGGCGGACGTTATGGCATTTCATTGCCGCTGCCTTGCGCTAGTTACCCAGATATCAGGAGATTCTTGCGGGGAAAAAGAAACACCAGAGAAAAGACTGTATCTGGCGTTTTGGTGATATTTGGTTGTGTCGGGAACGCCGACCGAACCAACGCGAGCTGAGAGAGAAGAAAAGAGTGAATGCAGCATTCGGCGAATATTTTTTCGCGCTACGGCCTTGTTATCCGTTGTGATGGTTGGGCAACTTTTCTTCCTTTTTCGTTCGATCGGGATTCGATCGAGATCAAGGCAGCGTGAACACGGTGTCGTATACGGTCTATATTTCTTTTGTTTCGATGCTGTGAGCTTAGCCGGATCCATATCCGGTGGCAGCATTGAACTAGCTACAAATGTTAGAACAATCATAATGAATACAGTGAGGGGTACGACAAGTCACAGCTGACATGAATGAGGGGAAATTTGTGTCGTCGTGGATGCAGAAGACGCATAAGTCAAAAAGAATTAATCTTTGATGCGCCTTTGCAGCTACGCGACCCTGAAGCTTACACCTCGTAGCCCCTTTGTTCTCCTCTTCCCATGCTCATCTGCGTCAATTTACCATCGTAATACCACACACATTAGCTTTGCTCACCGGTTAAGTTAACAAACTTTTCTCTTATAATAACTTCGTCTTACTTTTTCTCATTCCTTAGGTAAATCAGAATCAATGTTACGCATACACATACGCGGACGTAGACGTTGAAGGACGTCCATGCACGATAAGGTTGACAACACGAAGATGTGATGACTTGGAGACGCGCATCGAAGCCCGCTTTTTTAGCTTTAACTGAAAGCTTGTCTTTGACAGGAATCTTAGGATGGCGTTGAGCATTGATGTGCTGAGGGGTGGTTTCTGTGAAGCGACAGAAAACGGTGTTTGTATGATAATGATGATATAGTAGCTGATCGCTGCTGATCGAATTTCTCGATCTGTAGATGAGAATTCTTCTCTGCACTACCTAGGCATATCATACCCTTCGCTTTTTTTCATGCACTATTCGTGGCTAGTGACTGCGCGTCAAGAATACGAAACCATTAGCTACGTTTACAAAGAGTTAGAGGGGCGTTGAAAAGGGAAGCAGCCAGGTCTAATTAGACACGGAGATGCTGTGGATACGAAGCAAAAAAAAGAGAAACTTACGGATGGGCCGTCCAATCTTGTTGAAGGAGGCAAGGCATAATAGGTTGAAACGTTGGGGCTGAAAGAAGTTTGGCAGTTTAGGAAAAGATAGACAGGGAGAAAGCTTATTGGAGAGGATACGTGAAATGTGGCCGGCATGATTGGCTCATCAAGTGGGCCCCTACTCTGTATTCCAAATTAGGGTTAGTCAATTCCACGATGCAGTACAGAAGGTGAGATTATACGTATGTACATGTCGCAAACACAGAAAAAGGCAGATCCTGCATACTGTGGTCATGGTAGAAGTTGAATGTTTGAATACATTATTTGTTTGATATATGGTTCACGCCGATAGGCGGTTTACAAAGGAAAGACGATGGATACGCTTTGCGTGTGACGCTAACTAAACTTTGAGGCCTCTCAAACTACCTGTTTCCTCTTACCGCTCCTAGGGGAGAGGGAAAATGCCCCTAAAACTGAACCCAATATTGTTATCGTATGGAAGATGTACTCATTTCATTTCATGCACCCCCATCTTAGCGAATACTTTTTCGTGACGAGGATCCGTGGGAAGTGCTTGCACAATGACCGCTTCGAGTTCGCGATGCGATCCGTTGGAGCCAATACGCTCACGGTATTTCCAGTCTGTTTCTCCACTGCGTTCGGAGAGCATGACATCTTCCCTTTTACTCGGAGTTCCCCGCAGGCGATCTGTAACTGTCTGTCCCGCGGAGACGAACCAGGGGAGGCGGCCAACAGGCTTGACTAAATTGACGAAATAAGCCCAGGTCCACGATCATTAGTGTGATACTAAAGTAATTTCGGAACTTACTGGTCCAATACTCCCGGTGATCTTCATCATCTGGGACGATATAACCGCCGGAAATAACCTTTGTTATGTAGATCATCCCGTTAAGTGCCGTGTATACCATTAAACCTGCTATTAGGCCATAGGCGGCGCTATAGCCAAAAGGGATGAACATGACAGTTACGAATGCAGGGACGGCGTCGCCGATATAGCGCCAGTTGATCGACGTGATCTGTCGCATCATGAGGCAGCCAACCTGGTGACAGGGTCAACGGCGAAGCTCGGGTCACCAGTAGTACAGATACAACTTACAAGAATCAGAGTACACCCGGTAGCCCATGGTGGAATGGATGCAAATATGGGCGCGAAGAACATGGATATGATAAAACACAGCCCACAAGTCATTGCTGTCAGACCAGTCTTTCCTCCTTCGGCGATGCCAGCGCCACTTTCAATAAAAGCTGTGACAGGCGAACAGCCAAGGAGCGCGCCGATGGATATGCAGAAAGCGTCTGTGCAATAAGCGATTGTTGATCTGGGGAAGTCCCCAGTCTCTGAGTCGACAACACCAGAAAAGCGGGCCATGGAGTAGAGCGTTGCGGTACAATCAATGATGTCGACGTAAAGAAAGGTAAAGAGAGCGAGGGCGAAGTGACCAGACTTTTCGGATATGTTCCAATCTAATGCGTTCAAGGTACGATCAATAGGCTGGAAGCTGACCACCTTTTTGAAAAAGTTGAATCGGTCGTTGCCAATTTCGGAGTCGGGGAAGAAGGTCACTTCAGTTCCTCGTCTGTAAAGATTTTAGTACAATTCGACTTTCAGAAGAATTCATCAAACGTACGGCCATGAGATGATAGATACAAGCAGAATAGCCAGTATCATGGCACTCTTGACTTTGTAAGACATCAAATACGCTGTCAGGATGCCGCCGCACATGATGCCAAGCCACATCTAAATGCTCTGATTAGCTGGGCTTTGTCCAGGTATTGTGACACAACGTACCGTCGGTGATGTCATCTTGTGGCTTTTACAAGCGCCAAACTCATCCTTGTATTGATTTGGACATCCAGCAATGTCAAGTGGTGTACTGCTCGAACCCGCAATAGCTCCAATGCCAGCATTATTGCTGAGACCCACCTCGGCTAGGAATAGCCCGATGCCGCAAGCAGCGGCAATCTTGAGCGACACCGGGATCACCTTAACGAGCCATTGTCGCATTCCAATCAAGGACATGAAGATGAATATCAGGCCCTCAACGAAGACGGCAGTAAGTGCGAGGTTGTAAGAGATAAGACCGCCTCCATGGAAACCCACGATTTGATAAGCAAAGTATGCGTTGAGTCCCATTCCTGGGGCGAGGCATACTGGCATGTTCGTTAAGAATCCAAACAGGAAGGAACTAAAGCCTGCTACTGCTGCTGTTGCTGTGATGAGATTACGGTTGACATCTGGTCATGTGTTAGCCAAAGCTTCTAGTTCCTGCCTAGACTGCTCATGCCTTGTTTGCAAATGAGGTACTCGCTGTTTTTTAAGCACAAAGGGTCGGCTGTGTCGTTGCATACGCAGTTTCCGCCGGTGTCCGAGAGAATGGTAGCCTAGTCTCTCAGTAACGTTTTTGGCATGCGACCCTTCACAGACTAACATTGACAGCGATGATGTACGCCATGGTGAAGAATGAAGTGAGCCCAGCTCGAATTTCTGTAGTAAACCTAGTGTGCTTGATTTCATCCTCCTATTTGGCATGTCAGCGAGTGATAGTAGGGCGCGAATGCTAGCAATGAAACACACATGTCCACAGCCGTCGAGGCGAAATATCCTCCCGAAAGTTGACTTTCCGACCTGGGCATTGAAAGCGTCGACATAGGCGTGATAGGTTTCCATGGCTGCAGATGTGTGAAGACAAGCAAATGTGGAGATGCGGATCTTTGCTGGGAGGAGGGGGGCGAGCAGGAGGACTGCAAAGGATCTGCCTGCACCGACTATATGTGTGTCGCGGGTGGCGTGGTATAAGCAAGCATGAACGAGGCTCAAGCAAAAGCAGATGTCATGTATAGGGCTTGCGACTGCGACGAGTCAGACCGAAGCCATAAGCAAAAGGCAGATGATAATGCCACTGAGAGATAAGAGGGCTCCGAGGCTTTGCTAGTCTGGAGACCAGAAGCAGGCCAGACGGCAAGGCGCTGACGGGGGCGGGGAGCAAGGAGAGCCAGTTCCGGCACCAGGTCAGAAACCAGGCATCCGAAAGCGTTCTCATGTAGGGAACTAAGGGGTGACGCAGTGGTGGCATGATCCTAGTCAGTGCCGCCGCCGCAAGAGCGTTGTCGTACAGGCGAACCGGATGCTGTGGAATGATACGCGCGGGTGGGGTGTAGGTGAAGTAGCCCTGTGTGGTGGTGGAGGTGGTGGTTGAGCATTGTATGATCATGGGCAGAAGCGAGTCAGGGGCGCGGGTGGGCCGGCCGGGGTTAGTCAGGCACCCTCGCTGCAGATCGAGCCGCATTTCGCCTGGCGCATCTGTCGATCATCAGTGCAGTAATACTCGCCCCGCACTGGCAGCAGACGGCCAACGCCTCGGCGTCTCAGTGGCAGTGGGTGTTGCGCCATGGGGGGTTGTTTCTTTTGACTGCACATGGCGTGTCTAATGTGTCGGTAGTAGGTGTCCTGTGCCCAGTGCTCAAAGGCCAGACTTTGCGCCGCTACGCCGGGTGCGTGGCACTTGGCCTGCGTCGACGAAGATCAACACTGATCTCCCGCCGCCGAACGACTCGATTTTTCCTCTTACGTCTGCCAGGCGTGTCTGGTAAGCCTGCTGGTGCTCCACAAGACGGGCCACCATGTCTCCTTGTCAAACCTTGCGACCGAATACCGCGGAGTGCAGACCAAGAGGCCGACGGCCTGACCAGGCTGGCTGCGCCTATCGTGCAGCATTGCAGTGTGCTTTTTTCGGGGAAGTCCCGCACCAGATAGAGAGACGCATTGCACGCCCTTAGCACGTGTGGCCGCAGACCTCTCCAGCAATGCGACCAGCATGTCCAAGAAGGGCATTGTGTTGGGCAACCGTGCGCCTAGCATCCGAGCACGACAGCATGGGGGTGGGTAGTGCGCTTGGCCGTGTAGTTTGGCTCGGGAAGCCCTGATATTAGACCTAAAGTAGAATCAAGAGGTCAATAACGCCACATTCTCGTTGGTGCGACAGCGTTTCGTCAATTACTCACATACGGCCGGTGCCAGGTACCGCTACGTGGTCTGCCTGGCGGCCGCAACACCATCTGCCAGGCGCCCGTGTCGGCGTGCATTGACCGACCAGAAGGCTCCATTTCATTCACAAATAGCCTCCAGTCCACGCTCTGCGCTCGCCACCTAGGGCCGTCGACTTAGAGTGTGGCCCCACTAACCCCCACTGTGCCTCCTCATCCGTAGTCGAACATGTTCGCAACAGACCTTCCACTGGAGAAAGAGCCCGAGACATTCGGAGCCCGGAGAGAACGAAAGGCGAAGGAGCGATCCGTTAGGTCTCCATCCATCGGTGCCTCGACTACATCAAGAAGTTCGAGAGGCTCTGCCTCAACTGAGCGTGACGCATGGTGGCCGACAAGCTTGAAGAAGGCAAACATCATCAAGCCTAAAATCATACGACCTCCGTCCGGCTCCAGTCAGTCTTCGCAAAAGACTTTCCGTAATGTTCCGGCGACACTGGATATGAAAAAGGCCAGTGAATTCAAGGATCCGGCGCTGCAACCAAGTTGGACGTATACTAGCTCGCTTTCTGGCACTCTGCCATCCGGCAACTCTTTACACTTGGATGAATACCACCAGCTCTCAGAACTAGAAGGTGATAACTCTTCTCGACAATCAAGCTCCATTTCATCACATGCCTCGAGTAGGTCGTCAATCACCATGTCGTGTTGGGAGTTGCGCTGATCTTGTTGGGCAGATGACCGAGATGAGGCAATGACACCCATCACAGTAGATAGCGACGACGCACCTCAACTGTCAACAATGAGTCCAGAGTCGTTTGTGACAAGCCGAAGCAGAGCGAGTTCATCGGCCGGCGAACACTGTTCTTCAACATGGCCGTCTGTTCTGGACATGAGAAGCAAGAAAAAGGCGTAAGCAGTATGGCTTTTGTTGTTGTGTGCTTGTACTAAGCCTCTGCAGCTCTCCACAGCCAATAAAGAAAGGATATTCGAGACCAGAAGCGTTGGAATTATACGAAAGCTTCCACACAAAAATGAGTTCGAATGACATACGAACGCCCTCTTTCGACTCGGACATGTCCAACAAGCCTTTCTCGCAATGGCAATGTCTCGCTCCTCGTGAAGTGCCCACAGAGATGCAGCTGAATGTGCAACCGCAGCCATCAGCCAGCATACTATATTCTCCTAATAGCAGCTCCGTGCAGCTTACCCGATTTCAGCGATTTATTCGCAGAATGGAGTCTGCAGGCCCCAAGGTTATACTCGATCGACTCAAGGAAGACTGGCAGGAGGCAACCAGTGATGGGGTTGACGAAGAGGCATGTATAGATGTCTTGGTATTGGAGATGCCCAACTAATTTTTCTGCGTCAGTTGATACTTGAAAAGCAGCTCTGGCTCTTGACAGGCCTTCAGATGCAAACTGCAAGACACGACAAGAGCACCCCTATACCAGAGTTCAGCACGGGCAAGATCCTAGAGCTGTACGGAAATCTTTGTAAGTCAATGTTGTATTCTGTGCTACGCTGCTGTGTAAGTTCTAACGTGTGTCATTAGCGGAGGTATACCAGTTATCAGCAATGCATCCATCCCAAATGGTGCATTTTCTCACCACAAAACCTCAGCAACATGTTCCCTTGCCTGGAAATGTATCATACTTGACGGTGCGCAAGTTTGGTTCGGTCCCACTGCCTTACCCGGAAGACTACTTTTCTCACATCCGAGCGTCAACTTTACCATCTCTTGTACCATCTTCCGAACTGCCCGAGTTGTTCAGTGAATGCTACAAGCTGCTTGCCCCTGGCGGCTTCTTAGAAATCAGAGTCATGGATGCAGCCCCTGTACGCACCACAGCCGGGCCACTGATGCGCGCGTGGATTGAGGACAGGCTTTCCGTCAACCTAGAGCAGCTTTTCAGATGCTCCAAACCGTGTGCACTACTCCCTGCGTGGCTAAAAGACGCCGGCTTCGAATTGGCCGATCAACACAAAGACCAGAAGTTAACATTACCGTGTGCTTCTGATCCAGAGTCTGCCAAAGTTGATGACGAGCTTTCCACCATCATTGGCCGTGCCTTGTGGAAAGACATTTGGGGAAGCTTTGTAGACGACTCTCCTGACGAGCCCAAGTGGTGGTGGGAAGATAAGGATATTGTGGAAGAGTGTGTGAAGCGCCAAACCGTCCTTGAATGCAGGACAATATTCGCATACAAGCGAGAGGTGGCTCCGTGAGCACAAAGGTAATACTAACGAAGGTATGATGTGTGTGCTGGAAGTGGCATGGGTGGATTTTTTTGCGTTTGCTGTGTAATATAGATACCCGATGCGTTATTATGAGCTATAATTTTGAGAAAGTGATGATTTGACTGCAACAATGGAGTTGTCGTTGGTACACTGGGTGTGGTGAGATGTCAAACGATACACGGCCCCACTAAAGTGTCGCGCCTACTTCTACGTACCCGCACGTGACAGCGCGATACTGCCTAATGTATGCTTCTAAAGAACGCGTCTTGAACTCTAAGCTAACTCTGATTCCAACCATCTCTCCTTGAAATCAATTACACGCTCTAATAACAACAATATACCGCAAATAACTCAAGCCATTTGAGAGTGTACAGCATCAAAGCCATGTCATTGCATCTGGCTCTCGGGCCTCAGCCGCGACGTCCGTGCCACGTACTCTGTTTCAGCTGGATAGTGTGCAACGCGCTGTAGCTACAATACAAGATCAGCCACGGTGTCGGCATTTCCGAGCGCTCTCCATCAGTCAGCCCGCCTCTTTTCGCTCAACTGTGTTGTCACTCAGTCTCGTTTCGCAGGCTGAACACCAGTGGCTTCCAGCACGATCCCGCTACCACAAGTGCGTAACCTCATCGACCACTGGAGCGCTCCCTCACCACTCCATCTATCCACGCCCAACTCGTCGGGCCACTGGCAAACTACCGACCTGGGCCTGGTCCTCGCCCATTTCCCCCCACCACCCCTGTCGATACCCGGCTTACGCTTCGATATATTGCTGCCGAAAACAAACCACGTCCAACCTGGAAAAAAAATAAATAAATAAAAAGATGCTCAACTCTTTGGGCACCAAGCTTGCGCTACGGAAAGCCGGATTGGGAAACATTTCGCTTCCAAAGACCGACAACTTGTTTGGTGGCAACAATAGCACAGGGAGTTCGAAAAAGGGCGCTGCAGACGGAGGAGATGCGGGCTTCGCCAACCCATTCGCAAATGTGCAATGGGGAGTCCCCAAAGCATTTCAATCATGGACCACGCCTCCGCCGCCCCAGGATCCCGTCCGCCGGCCCCCGCAAATAGGAGATCGCGCCCAGTCGCATCCGAAGTTGCAGTTCCCAGCGCCTGACAGGCGCCCTACAATAATTTTGTTTCTGCGCTTCTGCGGATGTCCTTGTAAGTTTTCTTCTTGGTGTAGTAGTATCTATTTCAAGTCTTGGACTCTTCAACGCAAGTATTTTGAAAAGCAACATTGCCACCATCGTCTCCATCCATCATCCGATGAAGAAAGAAAACAGCAAAAAAAAACACACACACAAGCCCACCAAACAAACCCAAACTTTACCACTATACACACATAAAATCTAATGAATCACGACAGTCGCACAAAAACTCCTCCTCCGCTTCCGCACCCTCGCAAACAAATACCCCTCGATCCGCTTCATCGCCATATCCCACTGCACCCCTGCCGCCACCACCGCCTGGCTCTCCAAACTCGGCGGCGCCTGGAACGTCGACATCATCGTCGACCCCGACCGCAACCTCTACGCCCTATGGGGCCTCGGCATCTCCACCTGGGCACACGTCTTGCACCCCCGCAACGGATACAACCAGGTGATGCTCAGGAAGAACGAAGGCGTCTGGGGACACGAGGTTGGCGACGGAGCGTGCAGGTGGCAGATTGGCGGCGCGTATGCGGTGGATGGGCGCGGCGTCGTTACGTGGGGGGCCCCGATGGAGTCGGTGGATGAGGAGATTCGGTTTGAGGATGGGGTTAAGACGTTGGGGTTTGGGGAGTCGAGGATGTAGCGGGGGGAGGGGATGTGTATAGAATTAGACTGGGTTTTAAGGGTTCTTTGGTTGCTTTAGAGGATTGCTGCGTTGAGAGCGAGGTCGCGTATCATACTTTTGTCGAAATTTTAGACGTATGGAGTTCAAGTCCGAATCTCCGCTTGGAGATATCTTCAGCACTTTGTCAAGCCAACTTCTCTCGTGAAAAAGGTAATATCCGTACACACCAATCCATGTATTTCACCCACCATACTATATACATGACTACTATCTACAATTCCCCCCCCCCCTTTTAATTACACCTTCCCCATCTCCACGCCCATAATGTCTAATATCATAATCTCCACTCTATACAACCCCCGTCCTTCCTTGCCATCACGAAAACATTATCTACATACCATCATTACCCGCATTCCTCCCCCCAAATAATCCAAAGAAAACGTAAATTAACTCGCGATGCTCATGACGCGATATCATCATAGGGGTACGTGTGACCGTGAGGGGTAAGTTCTGAGGTATCATGTCTAGAAAAAAAACTCGCAAGAAGAATGAGATAAAAGGAAATCGTTAAACATCATTAGGAAAGAAACAGGAAAAAACAGGCCGGGTTTTTTTGCTCTCTCTCTCTCTCGCGCGCGCGCGCACGCACGCAGATGGAGGAGGAGGATTCCGGTTCGATCGCATTGGGTGCAAGATTCCGGTCCCAGAAGTCCGGGAGAGAAAGAAATGCGGAGGAGGGGGGAAATTCCCGGCGAGATGGTTGTCCGCATGACCGACTAAGGATCCGAAGAAAGGAAAGAGTTGCGTACTCTATTCCTTTCTTTTTTTCTTTAGGGAATCATCGCCGACGGGGCATCGGGACAAACTTTCTCTCTAAAAGTATCGGTCGACAATGTCGTATCCGCTACGAACAGCCCACTCGACGATTTCCATGCCGCTGATACCGCTGGCATAGTATGTCTTTTTGCAGCCTTGGAGGTTGTTGTATTTCTCGTAAGCGCCTGCAGCAAGCGCCTCGCTGCCAAAGTGGGGGAAGTAGTCCCACTTGCGGAAGGCTTTGACGTCTTCTTCGGTAAAAGGGGAAGGCTTGGCTGTGGCATTCCTTGGGTCCTTGTTGATGGCGGATAAGCTGTCGATGAGTAGGCGTTTAGCGGCTGCTTCGGTCTGGAATTCGTAGGGACCCCAGGACCAGGCTACTGAGACGTTGGATTGCTGGCTTAGGCGCAGAATGGCGACGGGCTCGCCGTCGTTTGGTGGAGGCACATTGGGTGAGGTGCTGGCGGCGACGTAGGACACGCCGAATGGAAGCTCGAGCTCCACGGCTGACGAGTAGTACTGGTGCGTCGTGACATTGGCAAAGGTATTGTGCTCTTCCTCGGTCAGGTCGACGCCAACGCGCTGCAGGTTGTCCAGGCTTGGGGGAAAGGCGAAGATGACGGAAGAGCATTCTTGCTTGTTCCAAGAAACGAAGTTTCCTTTTGGTACCGTGTAAGTCAAGACTGGGTTGGGTCCCGATCGGTCTACACAGCGGACATCGGCAGATGTGTAGATGGGCGTCTCGCAGAGCTCCTTTTTGGTGTACTCGGCAAACATCTTGTGAAAATCCATGTAGTACACATTGCGAATGCCTGCAAAGGCTGTGAGAATGTCAGGCGTGAAGTACTTTAGGATGTAGAGCTAGTCAGATGTTAGCGCGTTCTGCATGCGCGATCCCTGCAAAAATGTTGGCGGGCCATGACGTACTGCTGGGACAATGTTGATATCCCCATAACCATAGAGCGCGACGGCATTGACAAGCAGAAGAGGGAGCGCAGTGAAATTGTTCTGGCGAAACCACTCTGCGCCGGACAAGGTAAATTCGTGTGGGACACCGTCCTGTTCCTGCATTAGCCTAGTGGATTTTGTGTATGACAGGGGGCAGCTGTACCCTGTAGTTGAGAGCACTGGCGGGTCGGAAGCGCTCATTCCACAGTACAACGTATCTCGGGATCTCTGCAGCGACCGTGGCGGCGAATTGCGCGCTCAAGGCAGGGTAGGGCAGGATGTCGCCGCTTGTAAAGTTGTAGATGTACTGGCTGCGCGCGCCGGCAAGCGAAAAGGACTCAATGGCAACATCGGTCTTGTTTAGTATGCCAACGGTCTCGGTGTAGGTGCCATTGGAGAAGAAGGCAGCGCCGAGAGGGTGGAAGATGCCTCTGGATGGGCGGTTAGTCGCGTCTGGAGGATTGCGACGCTGAGTAGGACTTACTTGTCATCATACCACGACTGGCATTTACCACCGACCTTTTCTTGTCGGTCGAAGACAACAGCGCTGATGCCCTTGTCCTTCAGCCTACCAGCGGCGGCCAAGCCGGCCGGGCCTGCGCCAATGATGCATACTGGTTTTTTATGATGATGAGAGTCGCCAGTTGGGGCTGAGAGGACCAGCGAAGGAAGCGCGATCAAGGATACGAGGAGCGACCACATGGCAGAGAGAGAGTCGAGGGTGAGTTGGACGCAAGGGGACAATTGGGGAGGGCATGAGAAAGGATGGGGCACCAGTACCTGCAGCTTACATATAGCAGTAGTGCTGGGTGCGGAGGCTTGCGTAGTTTGGTTTCCTTTTCGGATGTTCAGTGCCCTGTAGGGCCAGGCGCTGCGCGGTGCGTTGGCATTAGACGGGATACAGGCGGGCTAGCACAGGGCCATGCTGCCACCTCTGACGCCAACTCTGGATTTGCAGCCATGGTCAGGCTGGAGCGAGCATTCGCGAGGTAACTTTTGCAATGGTAAAAGGTCGTGCGCAGAAGCATTGGGCGCCTCCTGTGACGTTTGGGACGAGGGTCTGCTACGCGGGAGGAGGTCGGTATGGATGTTTTTTTATTTTTTCCCGCAGGCCCCGGCCTGGTCGCAGTCCGGGACAACGGCGGCCCAAGACAGGCAGATTACATGTACTGCCGCGCCGCAATGGGATAAGCAGGGCGACGAGCGTGTCTATGATGGGCAGACGGTGGTTGTCGGCAGGCTTCGCAGCAGGTTCTGGAAGCGGTGAAGGAAGAGGTGTAGGCACATGTCATGGTGCAGCAGCCATGCGGTACGCGAGTCGGGAAATGGAGCCAGGGCTTCTGTCGCCATTCAGCATTCAGCCCTGTCGCTAGTCCCCCCGCCAACGTTTGACCTCCAGCCGCCCATCTCGTCGGGACTGGTTCCCGCCTCTTCAAAAAGCCTCTTCAAGAGCCCGACAACACTGCATCTTTTACGCCCTCCGTCAGGCCGCTCGCTATTGCAGACACGTCGCCTACACACACCTCTGGCCTGATGCTGGCCTCTCTTGCACTGCCCGCGCCGGATTGGGCACGCCGCGTCGAGACAGACGTCATCTCCCGTCGGCGACTAAGCCTGCGTTGGTTATGCCGCGAGATTGACACCTCACTCTGCCAGCCTTGCCGTGACAATCCGACCAGGCATCGTGACGGCGGAAATTGCGCCCGCTGCGTAAACTCCATGCGCATGCGTGCAGTGGAGAAGCGGGATGGGCTGACATCATGTTCCTCGCCCACGGACCAATCCACCGCTGAAACATAAATAGATATGCTCAGGGTCTTGCTTCAAAGCAAAAGTCAGGAAAAGAAAGAGGGCGTCGCACCATGCTCCAACCCGGCTACCACGGCATGACGGCTCCTCACCTCAATAGCATATCCACGCATGTCCACATCATGCTCGTCTGAGCCTGGGGCAATCAAGCCAGTGTGTAGCATGTAGGTTGTCAATCGAGACGAGTACGTATGCCCTATGCAGGTTAAATCTGAACACCCAAGGGGGATCGGGTAGCCAACCGCACCTTGATACCCACGCCTCCTGCACCGTGTTCAACACCAAAGCTGCGACTGGTCTGTATCAGAACAGGGAACTGATCGCGAGATGAGTGTGGAAAAAAAAGAGGTCGTTGCCCTGATGGGCTGACGTGATGGCATTACATGCTATCGTAGTACTAACCGCCTCGTTAAGAGACGCGAAAAGAAGAGACTGGCATCGTAATGCACAGTTGACCGCCCAGACAACAAGGACAAGAGAGGAAAGAAAAGAAAAGAAAAGAAAGAAAAGTCAAGTCCGAGAGAGCCGCCCAGTCTTGGTTTTTCCCAAGTGAGGATATTGGTGGTAAGAAAAATACAAATGAAAATGAAAGTCGAGGGTACGAGTGGCCCACCAGGAAAACCCCTAGTTCAACGGCACCCCAACGCCACACGCTCAACGTATGCGAATATTAAATAAAGGTAATGTGCACTGCGCCTCGCGATCAGTACATGTAGGCTTTTTGCTGCTCTATATCAATCTCGAACCGACTTTTGTCTGTGTCGCCACTCATCGGCCGCTCCGAGAAGGTGCTGTGGTGGGCTGGGTGTGTGCTGATAGCAAGCCCAGGCTGCGAGTCGTTGTTCTCTGTCAACCTGCGTGTGTCCAGCTCGACCTGGTCGATGACGGGTGTAATCTTCTCCTTCTTCTTGCTGTGTTGCGAGCCGCTTGCGTATCTTGAGCCCTGTTGCCTCGCTCGATGCGGGAAAAGTAGGGGCTTGAGCGCCGGGATGCATCCGCAAATAACACCGACGTTTGTTTCAATGGCCGTCCATACCCAGATCTGGTATCCTTCCCAGGTTGCGTCGTATGTTCGGAACAGTGTGTAATGGACCCAGTAGGCTCGGAAGCTGCTGGCAACAACAATAAGCCCACCGACGGAAAAGAGAACGACCAATCCGAGGCGTTGACTCCATGGAAGTGATAGCGAGAAGAGAGTGGGGATCGGTAGTGCGTAGATCATGAAGTCGGTCACGACATTGAGGACACTTTGTACGACAAGCGGGGGTCCCTCGGGAATACAGTCACGGTGGTCGGAATTCAGCTTCCAATAGCTCGAAATTGGACTGCAGTTGTCAGCACTAGAAGGCCTGTTTTCTTTGGACATACTTACATGCACTGTACCCATAGGGCAACCAGAAAGACGATGAAAGCGGCAAAGACGAGAGCAAACGTCGCCCACACCAACTTGCGGAAAATGGACTTTTCAGGGGCGATGCGGAAGTACGATACCAGAATCGACATCTTAATAGTCGATGATGCAAGTACAAATAATGTTTGGCCTGCCATAGACGCCTGCAGTGTTTGGTTAGCATCAGCTTATCGTGCCACGAGCCAACCCATGGTCGTACCTGTCTGCCAACCATCATTTCATGTGGCTTCAGGTCCCAGGCATGACGGTCCCAACCGTACAGCTGAGACGCCATGATGACAATGACGGTAGTACCTGTATGATGAGTCAGTCATGATGGGTCTTGATGCGAGCTGGTGGGGGTTAGGAACGCACCAATACTGAAGATCATGGCAACAATCATGAGATAGTCGTCATACCAGCTCTTCTTCAACCATGATATCCGTACCCAGAGCCTGAGGAAGACGACTATCATGGCAATCGGAAGCAGAGTCAACTCGACAATCATCAACCCCGGGCCTCTAGTGACGGGGTCGATGTAGTTGGGCTTGGGCCAGGTCTTCAGGACCTCTGGCGGGGGAGACCTCATTGTGGGCAGCAAAGCAAAGTTTCAAACAAGGTAGATGGACTTGAGATGGATAATAGGTCAGACTGAGGAACGAGCGTCATCAGCGTCCAAGATGCACGGGACTGGGAATGAACAGGAATATAACCCTCCTCGAGGGCGACAAAAGGGACTCGGACCAGTCCGCTCAAGCTGCGCCGTGCACATCGGCTCGACTCCATGTGGAACTCGCCTTCACTGGGGGGGCACAGTACGCGGATACACAGAAAAACTTCGCATACGCTGCACTATTGGTAGGCGTCAACGGCAGCTCCGTTGCGGGTGCTTGGACTGGTGTCGGATTGGCCCGCAGGGGTCCCGGTGCCCTCAACACAGCCCTCGAGGGCAGCGCGCACCGTGACTTGCTGGTACTTTAGACTACTGTGGAGAAGCGAGCAAGTAGACGCAAGCTGAGGGTGGAGTGGCCCAGTCTGGGTCCAGGCATCTTGTTGCTGCGGTCCATTAGTGGCTGAGTGCAACTATGAGTGTTTGGCCAATCGCCACTAGAAGCCGGGGGTACCTGCAAAGTACCTGGGCCTAAGCGTCTGTGCACGTTGCCGTTGTACAACTTGATTTGGGCTCGTCGATATAAGCCGATACTTGTGGTGACTGACGGCGTCATCTAGACTGCCGCTTTCTACCAAGCCGGCGTCGCTCGTTGAGTGTCTGCCCTCATCCACCACGCGCCTGTCGCGTGTCGTCGTTGAGGGCTCAAAGGGTCTTGCCTTGCCTCGTTGCCCGTTGTGGCGAAGCGTCTTTCGGATCGGCCGCCGAGATGCAAGGGCCATCCCAGGCTCTCGCCTGTACGCCAGCGAATAACCTCACCGCATCCCATCAATGTGTGACGACCCATTCTTACACGCGCTCAAATGCGGATGCGGAATCTGGACAGCGCCAATTTCCCGTATCCGCTCTCTCGAGGCTCAGCTTATTTAGAAATTCTCTTCCAGCTCCAGCTCCAGCCCAACAGCAACTACTCGCCTGGGCATCTCAACTACTCTACTCCCCGTCCTGGTAATCGGAATTACTTGGCCCTTCTGACAGCTGTCATGACATTCCATTATAGCGGATGAAGATATAATAGGTGGCGATTTTAACGTGGCTTTGCCTTCAGGTGACGATAATTGCTAGAATCATTATGCACGCTATTCCCTCCAAGGTAACTGTCAAAGGCTGGGTATGCCTACTCGGACGCATCGGATGGCTACCCACTCCCGGCACGGGATGCAAGTAAGCTACCATCACACACAACAAAAGTGGTTGAACAAAAACCCTGGTCCTAGTGCCCATCCGTCCCAACGTCCCATGCTCCTCCCTGTCTCTCTCACTCCACCTATGCCGCCCCCGCGGCCCATCTTGTCCTGTCCCTTGGGACCGATGACCGCGTCAGCCAGCCGTTACCCACTTGGCCCGTTGGAAGCCTACTGATCCTTCATGACAGGTGGTCCATCTCTCCCAATGACCTGCATGCACGCATCGTGTTCGCATCGGGATCATCGTTGCAGTGGTTGCGAGAGAGTGTTTTTTTCAGCCCTCAATAGTCCGCTACCAACCCTCATCACTAGCAACAATAACAACAACTGTACAGAATCTTCTCCTGTCTCAGTTAGCACTGAATCTACTCAGACAACTGAGATTTGGATAGACAATTTGACCCACTATTTTCAGCTACTATGATGAAACTCCTCTTCCCAATTGGCTTTGGATGTCGGATATCCCTGGACGCCCTCCACATTTCCAGATCTTCCCGTACCCCTTTTGCATCTCGGCGTATTTCAACTGTTCAAGGACATGGGTTCACTACCAAATGTTAAAGCTGATCGAGATTGCAGTCATGAACTATATTACATTTTCCGTTTAATCATTCCATATCAGAACGCCAGAGGACGACCCAGCTTTCAATTGCCTAGCCACAAAACGCCATCAACACTGTTCAGGACTACCCAAGTCCCAGAAAAAACATTTCCAGTTCATTTCGAACAAAACAAGCACGAGCAATAATCTCTCGACCTCACTGGTCCTCCGATCACCACACCACTCCTCCCGATCGCACTACCATCTTTCATCGGGCAACCTAAAATAAACACTACACCAATCCCACACCTCCCAACTCAGACCACAAAAGCGTCAAAGCACATTGCCATCGGCACTACACTCGGCCCAAACACACAACTACCGACATGACCCAAAAAAACGCCCTTGGATCCCGCACGCACCCCCCTCTACGGGAGGCTGAACCTATTCCATCCCGCCCTCCCCTACGACCATGTTTCTGGCCCTACCCACCAGGGAATCGCCACTCATTTCCAACCTTCCCACGCACATGGCATCTCGTCACGACACATTTTGTGGGGGCCTGGGCCCTGAGGGTTAAATCCCAAACGCCACTGACAGAATAGAGGCATCGCGACCCTCCAATCACCACGCAAAGTCTGCAAGGCTTATGAAAGTCGCCGACATCGCCATGTATGTGTCAGCTCACTTGTAGCGCGATGAGCGTGTGATGGGCTGGTGTTACTAAACCCCCCTCCCCCCTTATCGAGTGATGGAGTCCTACATCTCGCTTAGAAGTATACGGGCTTGATGATGCTGTGGGGTTGTGCAAAGACGTCATTGTAGTGTGTTTGTATCTGAGGTATGCAGGAGAATAGGAGGGTTGATGTCTAAGAAGTTTTGCTTTTTTATTTGCTGGTTTGCTATGGGATAGGAGTGCCGGTACGAACAGTTGTTGCAAATCGTCAAGGTCCATCTCACAAAGCCTCACTGATGAATCTTCTTTGATCAGAACCTTGCTTTTCCAAGGCACTCTTGCTAAGCTTATTAGCTCTCCTTCCCTTTTTCCCAGAAGCATCCACAGCATACCCCGAACATACCCAACATACTCACCGCACAAAAACACACTCCACAAACTCGACTTCAAAGTTTACAAAACTCGCTTTAACACACAAACTAACTCCCGTTACCCCCTCCTCTTTATCAAATCCGCCGCCTTCTCCGCAACCGCATACATAGTTGCTTCCAAATGCGCCGCGGGAATCATCGGTATCATACTCGCATCCACGACACTCAGCCCTGCCACCCCATACACCAACAACTTGTCACTAACACAACCCCCCAGCTCCTCAGGCATCATACTGCACCCGCCGCTCGGATGTGCAAACGACGGTTGCAACGACCCGGACTTTACACTTCCCTCTATAATCTCCTCGTCAGTCTGATACTGCGGCCCGGGGCTCGTTTCAACGGGGCTGTAGCGAGAAAGTGCGGGTGAGGATGCCCAGTGAGCGCGATTGAATCGCGTGAGCGCTACCATGATGTCTGCGTCGACGGGGTTCTGGAAGGTGTTCCATTGAACGATTGGGTAAGCAGCGGGATGCGTAGTGTTTAGTGTGATAGTGCCGCGGGAGAGGGGTTTGTTGTTAGCGATGCCGGAGAGACCCCAGGGTTGAATGACAATTTCGCCGACGGCAGCGTTGGTGCGGGAGAGTTGGGTGGCGAGGATGGCGCGTTGGGCGGTGAAGCCAGCGAGGAGGTGGGGGTTGGTTGAGTAGCGTTCTGGGAGGAAGTGGGTGGGTATTTGGGAAAGGAGTTTTGAGGCTGTGGTTTTGAAGGATGGGGAGAAGTGTTGGAGGGCGAGGAAGATGAGGCCGTTTGATTTACCGGCCGAATACGGGCCAGTACGAAATTCCGAGTATTCAACATACGCTGTCTGGTTGAATGTCGCGTTGGTGTTGAGGGCGCCCATGTTCTCGGCATTAAGATTTTGCAGGTCGAAGTTCATGTAGCTGGCGATGTGGTCTTGGAAATTGGAGCCGACCGCTGGGAGGTCCTGTGGGCATGCAAATGTCAGGGTTGAAGTATACAGAGTACGGTTCGTCTGGCTTACCTTCTTTACAGTGACACCCGCGGCTTCAAGTACGTCTTTTGGTCCAATACCAGAGTACATAAGCAGGTGTGGTGTGAATACACCCCCGGCGGCGAGAATCACTTCTTTGGCTGCGAAAACCTGGGCTTGCTCGTTGGTACTCTTTGGCGTGTACTTGACACCAGTTGCTCTCAAGACACCAGCTCTATCTCTTGAGAAAGTGATTTCATCGACATGGGTTTCTGTCAATAGCTTGAGATTCTTTCGTGATGCGACAGGATCATAGTACGCTGTACGTGCAGTGGAGCGCGTAGCCGTAGTTTTGTCAATCGAATTTGGCGACCAATAACGACCAACAGGCTCCGAGAAACCTTCCTGCGGATGAGGTATGTCAACATCATCCCACGAGTGATATATAGTCTTCATATCAGGAAATTGGTAGTCTGGAATAGACACTTTGAGCGGGCCATTTCCGTAAGCCTTCGCATCGTACTTGATGCCAAATTCCTCGGTAGTCTCATTCGAAGGTGCGTCGAAGTGATTGCTTTTCATGAAGTATGGTTTCAGACCCTGCCAGTCCCAGCCTTTGTTTCCCAGCTCCGCCCAAGCGTCGTAGTCGGCATCGGCGCCGCGATCGAATTGCATGCCATTTACAAATGAGCCGCCACCAACGACATTACCGACTGTTACCAAGAATGTTTGATTACCGAGTGCTGGGACTGGAGCGCTGTGTATGTCATACATGGCTGCGAGGTTTAGGCCACCTGAATTGCCGGGGATACTAGAAAGGGTGCTGTTGCTGAGGGCGCCATTTTCGATAACTAAGACCGTTTCTGTCGGTGAAACCTTTCAGAATGGACGTCTATGAAATGATGTTGTGACGGATAGCGACTTACTGTTCTGGTCTTCGCTCAACCTGTTTGCAACGACTAGGCCTGTTGTACCACCTCCAACAATGACATAATCATAGGTGGTTTCGTTCGTGATAGCTGCTGATGCGGCCAGCCCGAATAGCGAAAAAATCACGAAAGAACGCATTTCGAGTCGAACAATTGGATCTTTCGCCTAAAAGGATCGAGCTGCCAATGCGGCTGGGCGCCAGTAAAGATTAATGCCTGAAAGCTTCGAGGGAACTAGTCCAATAAAGAGGCCATACATTGATTGTAGAAGGATATTCAGGATCGCCACAGAATTTTGGTATTCCATGCAACTGCCGCACTCGCCAGACTGATTCTAGGCTGTGGCGTGTGCCGTATCTTCGTCGTCGGAGGTAACACACCGATGGTAATATCCATCTTTGATTGAAGGGTTAGTCTTGTACTAGTCATGACCATTGTCAACATCAGAAGTGATCAAAGGAAGGATTGAGAACTAGCGGCTTTGAGGAGAATAAGGGCCCGCGGATGGCTGGCAACTGCCGTTTCCGCAGCCGTTCCCGCGTCCAAACAGAAACGGAAGCTACTAGTGGGGAACGTCTCGTTCATGATGTTATACCAATCACCAACCTTTCCTTGGGTTCCCTTGACCACAATATAAAATTCTCGATGCGCTGTACTAATATGATTTGACGCAAGATGCCGCAACCATTGAGAATGTTTGCTAGCTTTCCAAGCTAAAGAGTCTCATTCACCTTCCGAGGACGCAACTCGCCACAGCATGAAGGATTTGAACAGCGTTACTTCGCTAGGATGCTATGGGTGGCACAGCCAGTCGACTATACCTGATGAGGGCAGCGCATGGGGACTGCTTCAACATGCAACAGTACCCCTGTTCGTCCGGGTATGGGTGCGATCACGTGTTCCGATACTCCACATTGACAGTGTCTTCTGACTAGATACGCATTGGTATTGCTATACTCAGATGTCCTCTTCTACTTCAGGGTGAGTGCATACAACGACGAAGTTTTACTTTGTTTCTCTGGTAAAAGCCAATAATCATGGCACGTCGAAATTGCGACTTCGGTAACAATGAGTCGTCCTATCATAACTTTACATTCGTCCCCACCTTTGACACCAGATCAAATGAAAACACCTCGCAACCCTCCGCGGAAGTCACATATAAGCAGGGATCTGATCAAACCCCCCTAAAGAAAAACCATCGCCCAACGAAATCGCATGATCTAACCTTGAACTCTGGACCATCAGACCTTACATAATTTCTGCAAAGGCTGAAATATGTATATCAGAACATGTTTTAGATCCGGCAATTACAATGATAAGCTCAGCGGAGCGTTTCGAAGGAAGTGACGTGGCTCGCGTGCCTCGCCAACCATACATGTCCAACAGCGACGGTAGAATGAAGCCGCTTGTGATTGACTCTGTAACGGCTTGCCATTTGATGGCAGTCAACTTCACGTCCAACATTACCCAATATGTGCTGTTCCGACCAAGAGATCCCCCACGTACAATCACCCGCCCTATGTATGTGGATCGACGTTGATACGTCCTCTCATTCAAAGAGTGGCATTCCCCTTACAGCAGCTCCTGCACCCTTCGAAATCCCCAATCAGATTTTACTCGTCACAAACCTCTTTTGACCTCCCAGAATGGCTAAATCATCACCTCCCGAAGAATGGCCAAATCGAGGAAACGAACTCATATCTACTGCATCCATAATGGCCACTCTATGTACTCTAATAGCAGCCTTACGACTTACCGTTCGCCTACACATCAATAAACACCTAGGACTTAGCGACTGGCTCATGGCAGGAGGCGTTGTATGTCTATTCGTTCACGTCGGTACTGCCAAGCTGATTCATCCGTTCAGATCCTAAACTTCCTGGGCTGCGTACCTTACGCAGTACTCGCGGCAAAAGGTGGCCAAGGCCGTCTAATGGCAGATCCATGGTGGCTTGTATCAGGGCGTACATCGTACGAACTACATATGATTTTCATTACGCAGTGTCTCAACGTCTACGCAATGTTCCTTGTCAAGGCGTCCATTTGCGCTTACTTGATGGCATTAGATTTTGGACGCAGCTATCGCATTCTCATCTGGACATCTGTTGTTATCGTAGTGCTATGCAACTTTGTCATGATGCTTATACTGCACTTTGCGTACTGCCGGCCTTACTACTCGCGGTGGGATTTTAGTGTCAAGGGAGAGTGTTGGCCTGAAGCAGTCAGTGATGCAACGGCTTACGTGCAGATTGCATCCAATATCATTACCGATTTAGTGAGTAGAGTGTACATGGACTTTCAAGATCGAGTCTAACGACTGTTAGATCTATGCTGCTGCACCTATCGTGTACCTAAGGCATATTCAGCTCAGCAAGCAGACGCAGTGGGGCGTCCGAATTGTTTTCCTACTGGCGCTGGTGTAAGTACCCAACATAGACTAATGCACAACGCGCAAGCTCACAAATGGCACCAGTGGCACCGGGCTTTCCGTTGCCAAAATCCCCATCACCACCAAGCTTCTCAAGTCACAAGAGATGATGTGGGATGCTATTGATCTGAGTATTTGCAGCATCAACGAGGTCTGCGTCGGCATCATCGTCGCAAACCTTCCGCTCCTGCGAAACACTATCCTAAGTCTGTTCCCGAAGATCATCCCAGCGAGCTTTGCCACAGCCATGGGTGTCTCGCAAAAACCCACCAGCCAGTTTGATATGGTCCCTTCGCACTATGCTTCCAAGGGCCGCACCAAGCTGCAAGATGACGACGAAGAAAGCGAGCGTTGCATACTAGAGTTGGGGGAGAGACAGCGAAATTGGAGTATTATGAAGACTACTCAAGTGGATGTTTACAACGAAGATGCAAAATCATGCCAAATAAGCCCTACCAAAAACCCTTTTTAGGCCAATGACGAAAAAGACAACGTCAGCATAACATGGTAAAGCAAACGGATTGAATAGAAAAAAAACATATCATTAGTAATTCTACAATCGAACCCTCATTGAAATCATCATCCAGTCCGACCAGGGAAACGCCCATAAAATGCCTTCATACCACCAGTCCTCACCCTCACAAAAGCGCACCACTGATCGCCGAAACAATCACCATGCCCAGCATTCCCAGCCCAACCTTACTGACTGTAACTGCCGGCGCCGCCCCCTTCGAATCCCCCGTCGCACTCGTCCCACTCCCAGATGTGCGACTGGCACCAGCAGTCTTACTTGGCGTCCCCGTCGCAGTAGCACTATTATTCGAATTGCACATGATATCGCCTGGCCTAGCTCCATTCTCCATGAAACACGTCTGCAGCTCGCGAATCGTCTGCTCGACGCTCAGACAGTAGTATCCGCAGGCGCCGTTGAATTCCTCGACGGGTGCGGATTTGCAGCATCTGGAGAGGACGTCGGTGGTGTTGGAGGGTACGCCGCTGATGCTGCCGACGGCGCAGGCGGCGTCGCCCGTTGGGAACTGGGTGAAGTCTGCTTGTCTGCATGCTGCTGCGCTGGAGCTGGCGCTCGGGGCGCTGGATGTGGCGGAGGGTGCGAGGGACATTTTTTTTGTAGCTAGGATTTCTGAGTGTGGTGTTAGTTATCTTGTTTGGGGTTTAAAAGGTATGGTGTGCTAGAAGAAGACGTACAAGTTGTATGGGAGGTATGTATGAGCGAGCGAATGGTCGGGTATATACTAGGTGGTTGGTGGTGTTTGTTGTAGTACTGGGAATTTATAAAGAAGGGTCGGTGAAGAAGTAAATAATCAGGGACAGCCAGACGGTGAAGAAATATCCACAGAAAATACGAGTGTGATATGACATTGGCCCACGTCACCTGAACCATGCCACCGACACCGATTAGCTGTTGCCCGTCCAGCATTTCGGGCGCAGCTGGTGATCTGAGGCTGGGAGGTGGCTTGCGAGTGGCTGGAGCCCCACAGGGCTGCTTAGGGGCTCCGCATCGTCGGTTATTTTTGGCAGCCTATGACGGGTTGCCCGGGTAGCGGCTTGTCCGCTCAATGCAAGACTCCCTAATATTGCTGGGGAAAAGTAGGCATTTTCGAGACTCGATGCTGGATACAATAAATGTAGTGTCTTTGTGTAGGTCTGTGGGTGAGATATGGCGAGGCTCGACGATGGCAACTGCTTGGTGAGCGGGGAAGGCAGCTTGGCAGAAACGCAATATCACGAATCATGTCGGCAAAACCTATCCGGTATGGAAGAAAGAAAAAGAAGTTTTTCTTGAAATATATACACTATTTACAAAGTTCTTCGGTATTTACAGTGGCATGAAATGGCTCGGAATCTACAACTTGGCCTTCTCGGCCTCAGTCGCAGCATACATAAAGGCACCGGCACCCTTGCCATCATTGACCAGCTTCTCGACACCAGTGTAGTATTCATACGAGGCATCGCCCTTCAAGCTTCCAACTGTCACGGTACCCGTGAAGCTCAATGTGCCATTCTTCTCGAACTGGATGAAATCACTCAGCAACAGATTCCATGCCTTGGTAGCCGGCTGCTTGTACTCCTTGCCCAAGAGTCCCAGCCTGATTCCCTTCAGGTATGAGTAAGTGAACATGGCAGTTGCACTCGACTCGATGTAGTTGCCTTCTCTTCCAGCAAGCTCCGGGTCCATGAGGAGGTACCATCCACCCTTGGTGTCTTGGACGTTCCTGATGCCAGAGGCGAGCGTCTTGTAGTAGTTGAGGAGCTTAGAGTAGCCAGCGTGGGTCTTGGGCCAGACCTCCAAGACTTCGACAAGCGCGACAAAGTACCATCCCAGAGCGCGGTCCCATACGTAAGGGGAAGCACCTGTCTCGGGGTCTGCCCAGACAGTTGACTTGTCTTCGCTGTAGCCGTGGTAGAGAAGGTTGGTGGTTGAGTTGCGGCAGTGCTTCTCGATAAGGTCGAATTGCAGCTCAATGTCGTTCCACGCGGTGATGTTTTGAGGCTCAAAGTAGGATGTGTAGGTCGCATAAAAGGTATCGGCCATGTAGATACCGTCTAGCCACATCTGGTTTGCGTAGACAGGAGCACGATGCCAGAATCCTCCTTCGGGAGTACGAGGCCATCGGTTGAGCTGCTCACGAAGGCCCTTGGCCGCGATGACGTATTTGTTGTCTTTGCGGCCTTCAGAGTTCCAGAAGTAGAGCATGTTGTTTCCAATACGGATGTCGTCCAGAGTATAGAATGTCGAGTTCCAGCCCTTGAGGGTACCGTCGGCTGCGACGATGGAAGACACGGCGTTAGAGGCATATTTCAGGAGGGCGCGGTCGTTCTGTGTGGTTGCAGCCTTCTGGATGCCTTCGTGGATGACTGCGGCGACGTAGTGGTTGTCAATGTTCTGGCTCTTCGACAAGAAAGACGAAGCCATCCATGTAGACCATGGCTTGCTCAAATTGGTGCCAGCAGTCGTACTGCCACCCAAAAGCAAGGAGGTCAAAACTGGGAGATGCATGGTGGCGAGCCGGTATATCTTATTAGACAAAGATTATAGAATGGAGCCACGGATTTTGGTGAAGCAAGAGGGAAACCCGTGGGTACTGGGACTAGGTCCGAGCCATCATATCCTTATATACACCACCCATTGCTATCGTAGTAGTTGCTCCCTTTGCTTGAAATTCCGGCACTAGTGCAGCCATCATGAAATTAATCTATGCGGGTCCCGCTTAACGGGGCCAAGGTGAACGGACATCCCCATCACAGTTATTTGACCCCCAATGAGATAGGGGCACTCTCTAGCGCGACACTATGTATAGCTAGATAGGATAGATCTGTAACATTATACTCAATCTATCTAGCGCTGTAATTTAACCCTTCTCACCTCTCTCTATTCTTGTCCTTCTCTATCTCACACTACTCCCTACTCTCCTTCTTCTCTTTTCACTTCTTCTCTCTCTACTTCCATCTTGAAAATTGGAGGTAGAATAGAAAAAGTGCAAAGAAAAGGAAAGATGCAGTGTAGAGAGGAGATAAAGAGAGAGGCGAATCTTCTCATTTTTCTCTCTTTTGCCTTACTCATGTAAAATAAGATAGATATAGTTAGATCTTACACTAAGTATGGGAGGCCTGGTTTATGGGAGGGGGGGCCAAATAACTGTTATGGAGATGTCCGTTAACTTTTGCCGCTCAACGGTGGCACAGCTTCAATCCTTCTATCTGAATGGGCCACTGAAGAACCTGAACGTAGAGCTTTGTCCATGGTGGGCGGAGCCGGCAAGGGACGGGTGGGGGCTCGCCTCTTGGCAGCGGAGAAATTGGTGATTGGAAAAGTTTTTGTGGAGACTGCGGCCCGGAAACAACATTCTTTCGACCACCCGAGAGCCCAGAACGTGCTGACACAAGGTGTTGTTACCGCATTTGTATCGATGCATTGTAGGGATTGTGGCGTGAGAAAGTATTGATGGTGACTGTTGTAGGGTGCAGTTTGAAATCAGAAGAACGGTGCAGGAAGGGGTTAGTGAGAAAACAGCAAATTAATGCGCCTGCCACTAGTGTTATCAAGCTTACCAAGACCGAGGCCTTATTTCATGAACAGCCTTGACTTTGCCATAGTTCATCACAGCTACTACACGCTCGAGCCTTGCGCCCTGGCCAGTAATTTGAATGACCATATTCAAGGCTCCCCGATCTTTGGGTAATAAATGTGGTAATATATGAAGGCATTAGTACTCCGCAACCCAGCATACGCCTCTACTGTGTGAAACCGTCGGTGATATCTTCACCCCTCTAGTATGCATGCAGAAAATCCAATACTTACCACATGCTGACAGAACACCGGTGGCTATGCATGAGAATTTCAGAGATATTGAGATGAACAGGACGAGACAGCCAAGACGGGAGACGAGTCAGTGGCGCGCCGAGTAAACGCCTTCCGACGAGATGCCGTAAACCCGTTTCTAAATCTTCGTCTTTCAGGACAGCGTGCTGCTGGTTGGAGATGAAATGACAAACACGGAGAAGTAGTCTATGTGGTGAAGTGTGCAATAGTAAGCGTCAGGGACTCTCAAATGCCAAGGCGCTAGACCAAAAAGGCGGATACTCAGAAAGTATATCTTCACGTGTAGATTAGTACCCGTGGGGAGATCGAAACTTTATCTGAATAGCAACAAAAGTAACCAGGATATCCAGTCCTCAATACTGGAACTTGATAAACAACATCCATCATACTCCCCTCCAACACGCCAACCCGAAGCAACACTCCATGAAAGTAGCATCATGTACCGCTCACTGACCCAATTTGCTTACTCTTACTGACACACCCTACCAACCACTCCCCTCAGCCCAAAAAAAAACACTCCGAACACCCCTGTCCAATCATCTCCTACACCCCAATCCCTCTAGGCAGGCAAACTCGCACACCAAAACTCCGTCTTACACACCGTCGTCTCCTCACCCAAAATCCCCCCCACAAACCTAAACGTCGCCTCCCCATCCCTAAAGCACGCATATTCCTCTTTCCCTCCTGCTACCGCTCTAGTCTCTAACGTCGCATACCCCGCAAGTTCGCTCTTGGGAAGCGCATCCGCGCCTCGCTCGATTCTGCTCTCGAACACGCCGGCGCCATCGAGCGTAACGCGGCGCGTGAAGCCTGCCCATTGGATGGCGCGGGCGGAGGCGACGGTGCCGATGGCGGTGGGGTTGGTGGTGGAGGGGGTGCCGGCGTAGAGGATTGCGGAGGAGGAGGTCTCGTCTGTGAGGATGGAGCGCGTGGTGCAGGTTGTGAGGAAGATATTGTTTTTTGAGCTGAAGAGGGTGGGGTTGGGAAGGGGGATGCTGAGGGCTAGGGTTGCGTAGGATAGAGTGAGCAGACCACTCTGCGGAGAGAAGAGGCGCATTTTGGCTGTTGGTGGTGTGGTTTGGAGACTGGGTTGTCTTGCTATGGGTGTCCTCTCTTCGAGTCGACTGGGGTGTAGTAATAAATGATACTTTTCACTTGATTGTTGATGCTCAGTGCTCCTGTAGAATTCTCACGATACAACTACAAACCGGAAAACAAGTCTTATTTCAACTTCCTCCTACCTTCAGCTCCCAATCTCTCCCTCTCCTGATTCACCCCCCCCCCCNCCTAATCCACCCTCCCAAAATTAGCAACATACCCGCATGTACCTTATTCGTCTATCCCAAATAGCCTACAAACTTACATCCGATACTCGTATGTTGAGAAAACCCGGAAAGTGACAGGCTGCATTGGGGGCCTTTGCCGTATACATATAGCCAGATGGGTATTGCATAGAACACGATGGAAGGTGCATATACAGCCTTTTATGTACCCAGTAATGTGGTACGGATGTTGTTCGTAGAACATCCGATATCTCGGTAAGCTTATATTAAGCTTATATTAAGATCTTACACCAATATGTATATTGTGCTCCGGCCAGGGGTATTTCAGCCGGCGGCTCGAATCCAGGCTTGAGAACATTGACGCCTGTTATAGCCACATTGGCTGCAGGTGATTGCAGTCTAGAAGTTATTCGTTCCTAGGGAAACAGCAGGAGAATGGTGACAGGAAGGACTTGGATGAAACGCGATGGTATTTTGGAAAAGGATTACTATAGAAACACAACACAATGACCTCAGTTTAGCAAGCCGGCAGCAAGCGCCTCCATATCCTCCAACGTCTCGAGCTCCTCGACTCTGTGCGCGGCCTTTGCCTTCTTCCTCTTCTTTGCGACCTTTTCTTCGTCCTCAGAGTCAGACTGGAACCACTTCTTCTGCTTCTTGGGTGGCTCCTCTTGTCGTTCCTCCTCTGACATGTCCTTATCGTCATCACTATACTCTGCATCTGCCCTAAAGTTTGCCAAGAGGTCTTCGCCGGGATCTGGAAGTACCACGCCTGCATCGCTTGCATCGTCGTCAGCATTAGCCATCTCAGCTCTTTCCCTCTCTTTGCGTTTCCGCAACTTTTCTTTCCTCTTTGCCTTGGCGGTAGCTTTGTCTTCGATATCGGCATTTTGAACTTCTTCACGTGCGGCTTCGATGAACTTCTGTCGTTGCTCTTCTGGCAAACCTTTGGCGCGGAATTGCTCTTCGTCTTCGAGTTCGTAAACTTCGTGTGGGTTTCCTTCATCGTCGTAGACGAGCTTCTTGCCTTTGTCCATGAGCTTGGTAAGCTTCTTCTTGGATTGAAGAAGTTTCTCTCGGCGATGGCTGTCAATAACAATGGGTTGCGATGCGCCAGCAATGTGGACAACACGACCGCCCACAGGAAGCATGGGGTCCTGGTCGGTATTGAGGTCCTCGGGTTCGTCATCTGCTGGAATCCGTCGTTTAACAGCCATGAAATCGTCGTCTCCGTTGGTCGCCGCTCCAGCCCCACTAAACTCGTCTGCCTGCGCCTCCTCGTCTTCGTTCCTAACAAGTTTCTGGTAATGCTCTGCAAGAACATCCTGGTTCTTGCGCTCGAACATGCGATCGTACTTAGTCCGCACAGGCTTGTCTGTCTTCGTGACTTCTTCAGCATCTGATGAATCAGAGATTTCAATAGTCTGCCTCGATGCCTGTTTCTTCTGCTTGCTGTCGTCGTCCTTCAAGAACTTGATCCTTGGTGTTCCTGGGAGACCCAGACTTGCCGCGTATGCTTCGAGATTATATTCCTTCAGCTTGAAGACCTCCTTATCCTTTTGTAGATAGATAGATTTGACATGTGTCATGAAGGCCTTTTGTCCCAGATACTTCAAGGCAGGGTCCTGGAAGCACATGTTCTGCAGCTGATCCTTGATTGACTGGCGCTTCTTTTGTCGCACATTGATCATCTCGATGGGCACTTTCTTGGCTTCCAGACGCTTCAGCATGCCCTCTTCTTCACTGGGTGCTAGGAAAAGCACACCACGTCCTTCTCGGTTGTATCGTGCCGTTCGACCGACTCGGTGAATATACGTGTCGACATCATCAGGGCAGTCGACCTGAATGACGAAGTCGACAGCAGGGAAATCCAGACCTCGAGCAGCAACGTCGGTTGCAAAGAGACACGAGTGTTTGGCTGAGGAAAACTTGGCAGTTGTGTCTAATCGAGCACCTTGCTTCTGGCGACCATGGATGTGCAACAGTGGGATACCGGGCTGCATATGACGAAAGGACTCGTAGACAAATCGAACAGTCTTGGCAGACGAGAAGAAGCAAAGGATCTTGGACTTCTTGCTCGCCTGAATGAAACTCCACAGAGTGTCCAGCTTCTCCTCCAGAGGGCAAATAATGTAGTTTTGCGTGAGTCCCTTCGGCGTTGCGCTCTTGTCCTCGGCATGAACTGATACGTACTCGGGGTCCTGGAGACTCAAACGTGCAAGGTCCGACACCTTCTTAGACTGAGTAGCGGAGAAGAGCAGTGTTTGCCTCTCCTTTGGCAGATACTCGATGATTGCATCCACATCCCGCTGAAAACCCATATCAAGAATCCTATCCGCTTCATCCAGCACCAGCATCTTGAGATCGTCAACGTTGAAGGCGGCTGTCTGCGACAGATGCTGCAGCATTCTTCCTGGTGTTGCGACAAGTATGTTCATTTTAGTTAGAGCCTCCCTCTCAGCTTGCAAACTCTTGCCTCCAATAAGAAGACCTGCAGCAAACATATGGCCATGTCTTCCAATCTTGCGCAGGACATCGAAAATCTGGATGGCAAGTTCTCGGGTCGGGGACAGAATCAAAGCGCCCAGGCCTGCGTCTGGCCCAACGTGTTGCAGCCGGTAGAGGTTCTCCAGAACGGGGATGATAAAGGAAAGTGTCTTTCCGCTTCCCGTCTTCGCAGCGCCGAGTATGTCGTGGCCCTTGAGCGCAAGCGGAATCGCCTTGGCCTGGATGTCGGTCATAACGGCAAAGTGTGCAGACTTGAGGCCTTGTTTGGTCGGGTCGGAGAGCGGCAGGTCGGTGAAGTCTTTGTGGGAGCTTTGCTTGGGGTCCTGTGTCTACAGTCAGTCTCATGCGCCCTGTCAAATTGCGATGTTTTCGCAAGCCTACCAGGTCCTGAACTGCCTGCTCCAGCTTCTCCACATCTACATCGTCGCGCTTCCGTTTCTGGACATTCTCACGCTTCTTGACCTTTGTAGGCCTTGCGCGACCGGTAATTTCTGGTGCAGCCATTCTGGCGCTGGACACTTTCCTCGGGCAATTTGGAGTTGAGGCTTTCGCGTCGCATCTCAAGAGAACTTTTTGGTGGAGAACTTTAGATGGTCTGTGCGCTTCGCCGCGGGGATTGCTATGGCTGGCCATCACCGCTGCGATGCTTACCTTCACCTTTCATCTTCCTCCAAGGAAGACCAAGCATAGCGCCGATAATCGTGCCTACACTTGATACCCTCACTAACACTCACTCTGACGGACTGAAGCTGTCTGAAACATATCCATTCTACGTGCAATCTACCTCACGTCAACATGGC
The DNA here is from genome assembly GCF_000523435.1 of Bipolaris zeicola 26-R-13. Classification (NCBI taxonomy): domain Eukaryota; kingdom Fungi; phylum Ascomycota; class Dothideomycetes; order Pleosporales; family Pleosporaceae; genus Bipolaris; species Bipolaris zeicola. The sequence goes on from NW_006912133.1 coordinate 40,146, forward strand.
GGACATCGATGCTGAGCTCGCAGGCATCGGCAAGGAGCTCGACAAGGACGCAGAGATTGATCGCATCCGTAGCGTCTTCAGCCTCGATGCCTACGCCGTCCTAGACCTCCAACCCGGTGTCCCCGAATCCGACATTAAAAAAGTCTACCGCGCAAAGTCCCTCCTCATCCATCCGGACAAGACGAAGAACGAGCTCGCCCCCGACGCCTTCGACCGCCTCAAGAAAGCCCAGACGGTGCTGCTCGACGAGAAGCTGCGCGCAGAGCTCGATGAAAACATTGCCGATGCGCGTATGCTGCTCATGCGCGAGAAGAAGCTCACAGCCGACGACGAGGAAACACGCAGTGAAGAGTTTGCCAAGGAGTGGCGGCAGAAAACTATCTGGGTGATACGGGAGAATGAGTTAAGGAAGCAGAGGCAGATGAAGGCAGCGATGCGCGAGGAGGGCAGGGCACAGCGCAAAGAGGAAGAAGAGGCCAAGGAGCGCAAGCGCAAGAGAGAGCAAGACGAGGCATGGGAGAAGACACGCGACACAAGAATCAACAGTTGGCGCGACTTTCAGCAGGGCAAAAAACCAGATGCTGCTGCTGATGGTGGTGTAAAGAAGAAGAAAAAGAAGGTCAAGGCCTTAGGTTAAGCTTATCGCCAACCTTACCGTAGACCCGGAAATTTCTTCACAATACCCTACCACTTGCCGCAAGAGAAGACCAGAAATCACACATGGCCAATTGTCTCTAAAAAAAGACCCGCCATATCTTCTGCGCTCTCTCCTTTCAAGGCACACCAAAGCTACTCATGTCTCTTCTCGATACCCAATGTACTTAGTTTATTATTTCCCCCTCCCACCAACCCCCCTACTTATATCCCTTGCATACAAATACATACATACATAAACTAGTACCCCATCGCGTCCCCACACTCACAACATGTATCTCCGAACCCATCTCTTACACACATACAACCCAACTGCAAACGCCCAACCTAACCATAACCCAATCACATCCTTAATCATCCTAAAAAACCAACCGGACTCTCATCCGCTCCTCTGCCTAGCTCGGCGACTCCCCTCCGTAGCCAGTAGCGCAACTTTACCCACCATTCCCCCCCAGCCCGAGTTCCCTTCGTCATGTTCCCGCCGATCCCGCCCTTTAGAGTTTGTGAACACCCAAGGTTTGAAGCTAAGGGGGGGTTTGACTTAAGCGCGGTTTTAGAGCATGCATAGGTCGGACGTCAGGTCATCAATTTTTTTTCTTGAAAATCGTATAGGAGGAGGGGTGGGGGGGGGGTGCGCGGAGAAAGGATAAGTGCTGTTTTGCATATCTTTTGCCCTTCCTTTCGCCCGTTTTTTTTGTTTGGTTTATCCGATAGCCGCGGTGGGAAAGCTTAGACTAAATTAGTGGTTGAGCGAGATGAGTAACTATCAGTAACCTAAAGGGGGCGCAGTGAAATGTGTTTAGTAATGTATGAGTAAAAGGGTTGTATAATGTCATGGAACTTATTTTTTCGTTAAAAATAATGCAATACAAGTATTTCATGTAGCTAGCTCTACGTCTGTATGACATGTTGTCGACCCCATAAACCTTAAAATCCCATCATAAACGAACCAAGAAAAAGATAGCTTATCCGAAGATTTGCGGCAAAAAATCAGGAGAGAAAAATGGTAAAAAAAGGGTATATCCTCCTTTCGTAACCTGCTTAGTCTCAAAATGATAAAAAAAAGAGCCTAGCAGCCCCAAGCCCGCCTCAGTCGTACGATGTCCGTGGCAAATGCGCGCCCCCTTCATATTGTATCCACACAAACGGTGTGAACAAAAGTGAAATGCTTAAGTAATAGTTTTGTTTTTGGTTGGAAATCGGCTCGCCCCGAGCTGACCCGAGCTCAGGGGGGCGTGAAGAAGAGAAGAAGAAGTGAGAGGAGGAGAGAGAAAAAATAGGAGTTCGTGGTATCTTTAAGGTAAAAATGGTTTGTTGCAAGCTCAACAAAATGGGACATGATGGACAATTAAGGAAATAAAAAAAGCGATAGGCAAGAGAAAACAAGAGAGGAAAAAAAAGATGCCGAGGCAAGAAAGAACATGGTGAAGAAAGACGCCGGAATCATGCGGAGATCGTACTAAGTTGCCAAAATGCAAAAAGGTAAGGAAAAAGAAGAACAGAATGAAAAAAGAAACAGAACCTAGAGTGAAGTAGAAGAAAAAACACAACGAGTTGAATCATTCCCCGTTTCCATCATATGCATGCATTCCACCGTTTTCTGGAAGACAGACGTAAAAAAGACAGTTCAAAGGAGAAGAAAACCCGACCAGCAGGTAAATCAACCCTTGATATCCCTGTGAACGCTTTCCCAACCCCCTCTTTACTTATTCCAGCATTTGTTGAATATCGAATCGCCTCCGCTTCACTGTCTCAGGAGACTCAAGTCTTCGCTGCTCGGCACCACTCGCCAGCGACTCTAGTGGTCTAGCACGCTCATGTTCTGCTGCCGCTGCAGCACCCGTGCTCATTGCTTCAATATGCAGTGGTGAGCCGAGGGGCGAGGGTGCTGTTCGAATGGGCGGAAGGTGTAGGCCCTCGAGACGTGCGGGGCGGTTCAGTTCGCGGAAGGGTTGCTGCGAAGACGACGTGGGCGGTCGAGTGGTGGATCCGTAGGGCGAAGGGTATGTGTTTGTGCTGGGTTGGGTGGGAGGCTGGTAGGTAGGCAAGTATCCAGTGTCTGCACCTGCGCCTGCGGTAGGCGAGTAGCCGTAAGATGGACTACTGCTGTAGGAGCCGGGGCTTATCATAGGCAAGGACGTTCGGACAGCCGAGAGATTGTAGTACGGTGAGCTCGGCCCGGAGCTGGTTGAAGATGGTCGACGGGACTGGTGTGGCGTGAGGTATGATATCGGTGCGTTGTTTAGCGCAGATGTTGTCTGGGGTGCGTTGTTTGGTGTAGGAGGAGCAAGCTGCTGGGTGAGTAGGTTTGGGGCTGCGAGCCTTGGTGGTGATATCACAACCAGCGTCACAAAGTATAGTGAGATCTTCGCAAGCCTGATTTGGACTTGCAGCGACTGATATGGCTCTGCACCTGGAGCACGGAAGCTGAGGTAGATGGACCTGTTGGTGGAGCCCTGAGTGAAGTGGTCAATCTCTTGATCTGAGACAGCGTCCATTACTGATCGCATGGGATCCTGTCCCACAGGAGTGATGGGTGCCATGTAAGCCGGCTCACGTTCGTCGCGCTCATCGCGTAGTTCGTTACGCAATCGCTGGAGACTTTCGTTTTGCCTGGGCTCCAGCAGATCGCCAAGATGCTTACCCTGGACGTCTCCCAAAAAGGATACCAATTCCGCAAAGGCATGATTTGTTTTTTGTATCATCAGGTCCAAGCTCAGGTATGCAACTGGAAGACTGTGGTATACCGGGCTTGCTCCCGTGCTATAGGGCAGAGGCAGTGGGGCAGCGACTGGGTCTCTCGTCGTAGATACCGGTAAGGGAAGGCTGGCGTTTGGGAGATCTCGCTGATGGGCAGTGCCCCCAAACATGCGCTGGGAATCAGGGGCTCGGGGTAGAAGAGACCCTGGGTATGTCGAATGGTGAACAGGGGTTTCAACAGGTGGAGCACCCAACAGTTGGCTGGTCGGTCTACCTTCTTCCATTCTTGCGAATTCTCTGTCGTCCCTGAGTCGCGGCCGCCCTCTCTTCTTGTGTTGCACATCCTTGCATGTCTCCTATTTTCCGGAATCAGCATCGTCAGGAACAGACTTACAGGTCTAATGACTTTACAAGGGCAACTAACCTGTTTACCAGAAGCCACACAGCGACCACAAGGGCGCTGAACGTCACAGCTGAGATGTGCCTTCTTGCAATTGACACAGGCTGACGCCACATGTGCTTTGGTTCTTCTGGCTGGCTTGGCTGGCCTGGCTGGTGGTGGTGCAATCATCGCAGTTGGCTGAACCATAGGCCCTTGGTGTTGCACTCCAGCATAAGGTGGCAAAGGGGTATTCTGGTAGCCATATCCATAGGGTTGGAGAATAGAATGTCCATAAGGCTGATGTTGGAGCGGACGTCCAGTTTGGTAAGAGAGAGCCTGGTCCCTGGGCTGGGATTCCCCAGGGTATAGTGGTCGCTGCGGAGGGAGAACGTGTGTTGCCATTGATGAACGTGGATCGTATATTGAGGGTGGCGCAGGAGGTTGAACAAAGCTATCCTGTCGTTGAGACGATCCTACAGGCTGGGAATAAGATAGGCGTGCGGATTCAACAGACTGTGCTGGTCGACGAGCTGGGGATTGAGGTTCTGACATGGGCGGGGATGGGTAATCCTGATGCGCAGACCTGTGAGGGCTGAATTTCGCCCGTAATTTGGACAGGCCGTCTTCAGCTTCCGCCGGCCGCCCAAATGGCGTAGAAAGGAGTGAGGTCGGACCAGGTAGAACCAGGCTCTGCATAGTTTTACCGCTATGCGCTCAAACGCCGCGTCAGCAGCGGGAGCTCAACGGTGTGTGTGGAGGTACAGATGGGCCAGAAAACTGCGCAGGTTTGGACACCGCGCTTCAGTTTTGCTACCCAAGAAGCAAAAGCACGGTAAAGTTGACCAGGAAAGTCGAAGACAGTCTAGATGGTAAAGAAGGTAAGTTGATGCAGAACATGAAAGGAGGGAGGTGAGGATGATGACGAAGAAGGGTAGGGATCAACTACGTAAGGCTAAACAAGCGGCGAATGTACAACTGGGTACGTACGTACGGCCCTCGATGCCGAAAAGGCGGCATGCCGTAAGCCAGCCTAGCAACAAGAAGATCAAAGCAATGGAATCAGGAAGGAGAAGCGGGCTCTTGAAATTACCTTTTGTGACAGCAGTGTCGTGTAGGCCTGAATCGGCACAGAGTAGTAAGTTGGGATAGATAGTCGTAGGGAAGCAAAAGACGGCGGGGCCAGTGTTGGTGTTAGGTCTACTGGAGCTAACAGGGTAATGGGACGAGGAAGAGGAGAGGGGAGGCGATGGTATTGACTCAGTGTGGAGCCAATGGGGAATTTGGGATGGCAAATCGTAAAAACATCAGAGCAGTCGTCTGCCCACTCGGCGGAAATTCCCCAGTAATAACCACAATCAGTTATGGGGAATTCTTGCTCACAGATCTTTACCAATCCCTGTCAAGTCGTGCATGAGGGGCCTCCCAAGAGACGGGGGCCACGCTGAGTTCCGGGCAACGGGAGCAGGGGAGGATGCGTCTCGGGGACGACGACATGCTTCCCTCGTTCGGCTGATGGTTCTTCGACATTTTTGCTAGTCTGGGTGTCCCAGACGGCCGATGCACCCGCGGAAGCACCTATGCACGGCCATTAGTTGGTAGTGGGTGCATGGGCAAAGCGGGTTGAGGAGCCTTGTCAGAGGCCGCTCGATCCCCCTGCTTTCCGCACCGTCTGAGAGCCGGGGTGTGCTAACGGGATATGGCTCGCGCTTCTACACGCCATTGCACCATTGTTTTGCGGCCGCCCAGGCAAACTTTCAGTTGAAGCATGGCACAGGTCGAGGGGGGCCCTTGATGCGCGGCGTGCGCTTATGTGCGACCCAGTAATTGCCTTTGCTGGCTCGATTAGGCATATCCAGAGGCCGAAAACGTTCGGCCTAGACAAGCATCAGGAACGGCAAAGGATCCAAGTCATTTCAGCCAGACGATCACGGGGTTTCAGGAGCCATGGGGTTAGCACTGCGAGCGCAAGTGCAAGCTCCATGGAGGGACATTTGTGGCTCTCGATGACAGGCCCGCGGCGGTGGTGCACTACTGCTATGGCGACGCTTGTCACTGTCAGTCGCGTGTCAGGACCCCTTCAGACCAACCACCACATGGATCGCCTCGCTCGCCTCGCTCGCCTCTTCGCACCGACCGACGGTCGCAGCGGAAGTCCTCGCCTCGCGGCGGCTACTCTGCATTGATTGCCGGGGAAAGCTTGCTCAGGGTCCCTAGCAGTGGGACGTACGATATCAAAGTACAAGTTGCGATAACAATCATTACCGCACTACTATGCTCTGAGCATGATGACGCACATGCCTGGCGTCAACTCTATCACAGCCCATACAGGTTGGAAACACGACCACTGCTATGATCGACGTCTCCGTGTGGATATGGCTGAGGCAGGGCGACGCCTTTTTGTATGGAAATTTCCGTCGTCACATCGAGCGAGGTCCGACTTGCCCGCAAAAGCAATCCATTCGTCATTAGGTTCTCAGCCTACGGCGACGTCCCTTCCTGCGGCAAGTCTGAACTCTTGTCGCATCTTGTGGGGCACGTAGCTTTGTCATGCGACACGCCATGCCCACCTAGCTGCATGGCGCCGGCGCTGTAAGCTTATGTATATGGTGCGGGTGATAGATCTGGCAGATGCAGTGTGCTCTGGGACAGCACGCGCGAGCAACAGTAAGCTGCATCCGACGACATACTACTATGTATCTGCCCCCCTCGTACTTGGTGCCAGAAAAGCTTCTGCACAGCTGGGCATTGAGGCGGCCCTGTGTGGAATGTTGTGTGCACCTTGGCCAGTGACGGGTGCATAAGACGTCAAACAACGGACTCATTTACGCTTCAGGCGACCCTCTCATGCACGCTGCAAAATCTAACACTGAACAGTCTTCAGTCCCAACCACCCCAGAATCACGCGCTAGGGGTGGCGTCCAATGCTCTTATGAAGCGACACATAGTGCCATGGGCAAAATGCGGTACAGGCATATCATATGTCCCATTATAGGCTTTGTGTTGCATGGGCATGGCACTGGGCACACAAAAAAACTCCGGTGGGTGAATCGATCGAAAGTTGGCGCCCGGTCGAAGATCTGCCTGCAAACTGCCCGAGCCAGGACAGACGGCATTACGGGCAGCATGGCTTGTCGTGCTGGCGTGTGCGCAGTAGTAGCAGCATTGATGATGCGGGGCCGACGCCTAGGTCGAGGGCACGACGAACATTGCAGATGAGAGACGTCCTCGGCATGTGAGGGCCTCGTGTTTATTTTTTTTCTCCCTTCTCGACGGGAATGAGAAACAGCGAACGGAGCGCTTCGCTGCTGCCGATGCCACACAAAGAGAGAGAAAGGCAAAAAGAGTGGCAGCAGGAGCATTAGCGGCCACCTCGCTTGTCGACCGCGGCGACGCATTCAGAAGGTAGAACGGCGAGTGCGGCAGGGCAAAGATTCCGCGCTGCAGTCCACAGTGGATGGGTGGATAGACTTGCTGACCCGTGGGACTCGACCTCGACACGGAGCTGCGGTTAGCTGAGCCGAGAGCCGTGAAGATCGGTGCCGTGGCTGGGATCTATACCACAGCACTATCCCTGGATGAGCTTATCCATGAGCAACCAACACATGTACTTGGACACACTTTACTTCCAGCATCCATCATAAACTATGGCCATGACAAATTGCGGATTGCCCTTGTCGCTACCCCAACACAAGCTGCAGTGGTAGGGCACGGCACATGTACATACTCGCTTGAACAAGGGCAGAGCCAGCGCCCCCCAGCATGTCGGCGGCCATGGCTTGGAAACGTCCCCTCTGCACATCTTCACCCTGCTCTTAGCGGAATGAGCCGAGATCCAAAACGCAGGGAGTATGAGTCAGGTCTGCAGGAGCGTTTCCTCGTCGCTCGTCGGGGGGAGGGGGGGATGGCACCATCGCTCGACTAGGGTATTTTTTTTTTACGGCCGAAAAGCGCATGCTTGTTTTGGGGATAAAACCTGGCAAAGGCCGCCAAGCGTGTGATTGGTGCTGCAACCCCACCTGCGGAAAATATAACACCCAGCCCAAGAAACCAACGCGATGGCCCTGAAGCTAGGCCGTCTATTTAGCCTTGTTCGCCCATGATTGAGATCCAAAAATAATCTTAGATAGTGGAAGTGTTGTCGTTGGGAGCAGGCCCTATATCGCCTATATAGATTGCTTTCACTTCTGAGTACCATTCGCCGGAGCTACGGCATCCACATAACGGCCTGTCCAATGTCCCGGGACTGCTCGTCCTGCGGTGGCGGGCCCAGCCGCTGTGTTTGTGCAGTGACGATGATTGTTGAGAGCTCCGTCCGCACGTTTCGCTGTTGCAACTAGTCGTCTTGCAACTGCGTATACGGCCCTCTACCCGCTTTGCCATGCCCCCCAAATCTCGTGTTCGTACGGGCTCCGTATGGTGACAGGTTGGCGTCAGTCGCATGGCGACGCCCCAAATATTGCGACAGAGTTGCGGGCGGGATCTACGAACCGGTGCTCAGGACACGTTGTGCCAAAGTAGCCTCTGCCAGGGGCCCTCGCCCGCCATGCTGTCCGTTCCCTCCTGGGGGCCCTTGCAGCCTCGCCCTCCCTTGCACCTGGGCGCGGGACCACTGTCGATTTGCGACTGGGTGCGGGCCGAGTTGGTCCAGTGCTGGCCTCGGTGCGTCGATATCTTGTGTAATGCGTCTACTATGCTCAAAGTTGATGGTCGCGTGGGTCCTGTGTAAGGATACGAGCCTGTGTAGTTGGACATGCTCACACAGCATGTGCGGCTCATAGCTTTGCCCCCAAGGCGCCCTGCAGCCAGCTCCTTACAATGCGTGTCTATGACAGGCAAACCCTGCAGACATCCGCTGCTGACACCCCCCTTCGAGTCGACTCGTCAGGCCCGCAGCGGAGCGAGAAATTTCCGGTAATATGCTATATCAACAACCAAGCAGCCGTTTACCGAGATATGGAATGTGACTACGCTTGCAGCCACCCGACTAGAGCGGCAGTCTAGACTGCGCCGCCGTAAGAGAACCACGCCGCAGCCGTTGACCTGCGTGCCGGCGTCTGGTGCGCGTGTTTGGTTTTGATTGAAAAGCGTCGAGCGTATTGCTGCGAAATTGGCCGACGGATTGGGGACATGTTGAATATCAAAAAGCCGTTGAAGTACGGGGAGGCGTAGGAGGATTGTTGGTCGGCATCGCGTACTTCCAAAACCCCGAGGCCGAAGCCACGGCTCTCAGGCCACCCACACAGCGTCTAAGTGCAGTCAGCCAGCCGTAGCACTTGGTTGCAACCAAGGGAGAAGACAAAAAAGCAATGGCAGCAGTAGTAGTAGCAGTAGCACAGTAGCAGTAACAGTACACCTAGTAGCAACAGCTGCAGCGTCAGCAATAACAAATGTGGCGGCTTCTGGAAGAACGTCGGGTGAGCTGCCGCAGCGCGGATGCAGGAGGATTCCAAGGCTATTGAGGTCTGGCGGCGTTTGCCCAGAATAGGGAATGGTGGTGTGCACCCTTGAGTTTCGTTGAGTGGAGAAGAAATATGTCGGCTGAAAGAAATCTCCTCGATGGTGGGATGACGTGCCTGCATTGCCATGTGCACCCGATGTGGATGCGGCCCCCCTCCCCTGGAAGCCCTGTCCCTGCTTCGGACCTTATTGAGGGTGGTGAGCTTGCAGGCAAGCCTTGACCCTAGGCGCCGAGTACATGCAATGGTGCAGGCGCCTGTCACTGTCATTTGCCTAGCGGATGTTTTGCACCTATAGCCCTTGCTCGGTAGAGTATGGAGTAGACCTACATGAATACGTGCATACATACCACATGTAGATATCGTCCGTTTGCGTCTTAATGGCCTGCACCCACAAACTTAGCACCCCCAAACCCCAAACACAAAAGTACTCAAGGGGGTCCACGTCGCTGCAAATCGAGCCACGACTTGTTTTTGCAACCTTTATTTCTCGTCGACCACCGCGATGTGCGCAGGTAAAAAAAAAAGCCACTATTGAGTCCAATGTGCTTTGGCCCAGAGGGGCTTGGTGCTTGCCCACAACTCTGTTCCAGTACCCGATTAAGTTTCGCCAATCCGCACCCAGGTGGCACAGCAAAGCAACGACAGCCTCTGCGAATAAAAGCAACCATGACCTGACCTTGCCCATTACAACGGTCCTTTCTCGCACAATTAGCCCCTCTGGCCAATGGTGCAGCCACCTTCTTTGTTTTGCCTCGCCACAGCGCCGGCCGACAAATCACATCCGATACTGAGCACCTCGGCCCGCGACCACGGTGGATCTTCATCATGTTACACAGCAGCGTCGCTGACACGTGCCAACTCAAACCTCATCATTGTCGATTCATGCGTCCAGGCATAAGGCCCGTGTATTGATTCAACCATCTCAATGTTTCCGCTTTTTCGACGGCCGCGCATTCTTTTCTCGCCGTTTCTCCTGGATTTTGCGGTTCTTGCGCACTGTATCCACATCCCGAAGCTCACTCTTGCCCTTTCCGTCCTTGAAGGCACCAATGCGCTTCTCCTGTGCTTCAGCCACCCGCTTCTTCTGCACATGATAATCATCGCGGTATCGGTCAGCTTGCTTCGGTGCCTTTTCCGATTTGTGCTTGTACCGAGGTGCGTTGTTGAAAGATGCTGCTGGGCGGTTGGCGGATTCCATCTCGCCCACCCTCGGCATCTTGACCTTGTTTGCTTTGCGCCAGTCATCAAAACGACCGCTGCGGAAACTCGCCGCAATTTTTTGTCCACTCTCCCCGCGGATCATCTTGGCTCCCTTGGACCCGTCGTCGTCGTTGGTGCGGTTGACATACTTCTTGGACTTTTTGTCCCACCGCATCTTGGACTTGACCGCGTCTGCGAAACCTTGAATCTCGTCGTTGACCAGTGACATCTCTGCCGCTCTTGCTGCAGACACAAAGTTGGTGTTGCCAGCATCTCCACCGCTAACTCCATATGCCTTTTCTTCGGCCAAGTTCTCCTTGGGAGTATACGACATGAAGTAGTCGTCGTTCCTCCAGCTGTCTTGCTTAGACTTCTTCGAGGCCGGCTGTGACACTGACACTTCAAGCTCGTCAGAGTCAGAATCATAGACACCCTCTGCAACCTCGACTTCATCTTCCGAGGACATGTCCTCGTCATTTGCTTCTCTTGAAGAAGCATGAATAGTGTCCAGCTCATCTTCACCCTTTTTGTTAGCCGCCTGTTTAGCTTTCTGACGCTCAACCTGCTCTCTTCTTTTGCGCATAATCTCAGCTGTTTCGCTATGGATCCCGCGTTTCCCAATTTCAAACACTGTTTCCGCGGGACGGAATGACTGGATCCTCGCGAGCATGTCTTCTTTCTCTCTTTGAGCGGTGTGTGCATCATTGCTAAAAAGCATGTGCGTTTCAGCAAAATTAGGAGACGCTGCTAACTCTTTGGCGCGCACTACACTCTGTGCGCTTGCCTGGTTACGTGTGCGTTGGTACTGTCGCTCACCCTTTTCAGCAACACTTAGCAGAAGCGCCAAGTCTTCGTCCTCGCTGAGTTGTCTGTTGACTTGCTCCACAGAGCTCTCTACCTGCCACGGCGACAAGCTCCCAACAACAAAATCATCTGCGTAGTTTGGCTCGTCACTCGACCGCCCCATAAGCAGGCGCTTGCCTAGAAAGAGCTGCAGATCTATGAGGTAGGGTAGGTCGACGTTTCTGCATAGACTGTATGCCCAACCTTTTCTTCCCGCACGTGCTGTTCGTCCGACCCGATGGACAAAAATCTTGGGTTGTGACGGAAAGTCATAATTTATGACATGGTTGATGTGAGGCATGTCAACACCACGAGCAGCAACGTCTGTGACGATAAGGATACGGGTCAACCCAGTTCGGAAGTCTTGAATTTGCTCTTTTCGAGCAGTTTGATCGAGATTACCGTACACTGTAGAAAATTAGTATAAATCAATACAGGACACATCATCTCACTCACCATAAGATATGGCATATCCCAGATTTCGAAGAAGGTTGGCCAGATACTCTACCCTGTGTTTCGTTGCAGCAAAGATAATGGTAGACTCTGCAACAGGAAGGTCCTTGACGAAGCCTTCACTACGCTTCCGCTTCTTGCTGGGCTTCTCGCTCTCTTCTCGGGCCTTCTTTGCGGCATCAGTCTCACCTACGGGAACTTTGATGACATTGTCCAGAAGGTACAGCAGAGCTCCATCTCGATCGCCCGACTTGATGGTAAAGTAAGCACTCTTGAGATCTGGCGAGATCTTGCTTTCCGCATCCAGACGTATCAACTTGGGCTCTTGTAAGCCCGCTCGGGCAAACTCCACGAGTGACTTTGGCAGTGTGGCACTGAACAAGAGTGTCTGCCTCGAGGCGGGGAGGGCGTAAAGAATTTCCGAAAGTTGGGCAGCAAAACCCATTTCGAACAACCGATCGGCTTCGTCGAAAACAATGTACTTGACCGAGGAGAGGTCAAGGCCCATCTCAACCTTGAGATGCAGGAAACGTCCCGGAGTGGCAATGATGATATCGGGGTTTGTGGTCATTGAGCTAAATTCTGCAGAATTGTTAGCATGCATCGCAATGGCTCAGTGATTGTGTATACGTACGTTCTTCAAGACTGTCACCACCAACGAGCAAGATGGTTCGCAAATCGGTACCACGACCCAGCTCCTTGACTACCTTGAGTGTTTGCAATGCAAGTTCGCGAGAGGGCGACATGATAATTCCACGCGCGCCCACTTTTGCGGAGTGCGCCTTGAGCTTCTGGATCATAGGTATAACGAAAGCGGCCGTCTTTCCGGAACCGGTTCTGGCCATTCCCACCACATCCTCGCCTTGAAGCATAAGTGGCACTGCCTTGCGCTGAATCGGAGTCGGGACCTTGAAGCCCTTTTGTGTGATAGCTTTCAGAAGCGCCGCATTTAGGCCCATGGCTTGGAAGCCTCCACCCTTCTTGACCGACTTGCCTACGTTCGAGGCTTTGCGATTTGAAGCGGCCTGTTTCGCAGCGATGAAGGCCTCATCGTCGGATCCATCGTCACTGCCAACGTCAAGATCCAAGCCCAGATCTGCGTTCAGGTCCGTCTCTTGCGGAATGTCATCGCCGCCGGCTAGAGCATCAAAAATGTCGAACTCGGTTTCGGAGAGCGCCGGCGAGCTCGCGCGGCGGGCCATGTTGGGCTGCTCAACTATAGGGTTCCGGGAGGACGGAGGTGAACTTTTGCTCTGCTTGATGCTAGAAAGTTGCGCGTAGAGTCGCTCTTGGGAAAATTTCGAGCACGGACCTTCCGAAATCTTGGCGGCAGGGATGCTGTTGGAATAGCGTCCACGTGCCCCGCGATGAGGCAGGCGCGTCCGACGCGTTTTGCCTCGAGTAGATTTGTTGTACACGGCGTCTCTCAACTGCAGTCAACAGGATGAGTAAGTTTTCCATGTTCCAATACTCCTAAGCATTCAGGCTTACCATATCAGACTACAACAACTACGAAACCTCGTACACGTCCTATGGCGCTGGCGGCGGTGGTGGCGGAGGCGGCTTCATACCAGGAGAAGGCGGCAGCACACAGAGTCCCGGTGGCCGGCAAAACCAAATCCAGGACTCGATACGCCCTGTTACGATCAAGCAGATACTAGACGCTCAAGGAGAGGCAGGGAGCAACGACACCTTCAAAATTGACGGCACAGTAATCAGCCAGGTACACGACAGCCCCACGTTGGATATATATGCTTGCGCTAACTTGTAGTCAGCTCACACTTGTCGGCCAAATACGCAACATATCTAACCAGACCACAAACACCACATATCGCCTCGATGACGGCACCGGTAGCATAGAGGTCAAGCAATGGGTCAATCCCGAGACAGTAGACCACAGCAGCCTTGCCAAGGCTAAGCTCGTCGAAGGCGCATACTGCAGGGCATGGGGTAAGCTAAGGAGCTTCAATGACCGCAAATCGGTCGGAGCGACAATCATTCGCCCAATCGAGGACATGAACGAAATCTCTTACCACTTGCTCGAAGCAACGGCCATCCATCTCTACTTTACGCGTGGTCCTCCTGGCCAGGCCGGCGGTGCTACAACCAATGGAGCAGGAAAACAACAGGCGATAGAGGGCGGGTATGGCGGGGCCGACCTCGCAGGCTACTCTCAAGCTGCGAAGAGGGTCTTCAGCTTTTTGAAAGAAGTTGAACAGTCAAACGAGGGCGTGAATCAGTATGAAATTGCCTCCAAGCTCGGCATCGACGCCGCAGACGTAGCAAAGGCGGGTGAGGATCTGTTGGCAGGTGGTCTGATATACACAACTCTTGACGACCAGACCTGGGCGATTCTTGAGGCAGACTAAATAGGACATGAGGCTGTGATGAGTTACTAGGGAAAGCGGACAAAGCTACGACATTCTGCCAGGGGAGATTTCAGCAAAAGCATGCGATTTATGAGAGCACCTATGGCCTGTATTGAGAGTCAACTGTCACGTCTCATGCAAACATGTAAAGAAATCCTACTTCTCTGCGTTTGTAGCGAGAAACAGCACACACGTTCCAACAATGGCACATGATACCACCGTGAATACAACCTGTGTCTTCCATCCTGTTTGCACCAGTGCCCGACGCCGACTGTATCGTGAGACGGTATTGATGTAATTAGCCAGCCCCGCAGCCATACATGCCAAGGACAAGATCCAGAAGATAATACCCAATGGCAGTGCAAAGCGCAGCTCTGTACCGCATGTTAGTGGGGATTTCCAGACGAAAGTAGTTGTATGCTAACCGAGTGGTGTTGGTTGTAACTTGAGATGGAACGACAGCACAATGGCCACCGACACAATAGCCATGTACACGCTTAGTTTAAGCCACGCAAGAAATGCTGTCAGATTCATTAACCATTCTGACTCGTTTTCGACACAGACATTGATGGAAAACCCACTTCTCTCGTTGGCGGCATGATCCCGCGCATCCGAGGTGACGTTATCGAACAGTAGTACACCGCCCAGCCACGGGTGTTCTTTGAAAGCCGTTCGGTCGTAATCATTACTCCTACCGCACTAATTAGAACACAAGTTCCGGATACGAAGGGAAATATGGGGAAGAAGTACTGTTTGACCAAGATGGGTTTACTCCCAAAGATGTTGTAGAATGGTCGATACGGTTCGCGTAGGATGGACTCATCCGTAGCATCCATGCGCTCCAGACTTCTGAAATCCATTCTGCCTAAACAAATACAATCGCACACACAACCTAAGCTTATGAACACGGCAAAACAAGTCGGAGCGAGGAATGATTGTTGAACACGATAGTAAATCCGGTTGCTTATTTACCAGCACAGACCCGGGCTCGGCATTAAGTAGCGGTAGGTAACTAAAGTACGTCAGTAGGACCGATCGAACCATCTTTATTAACATATCCACAACATTGGTCCTTCCTTTGCACACCCAAAATCCCCTTTCCCATCAAACCCATCAATTTCACAATGGAAAAACAAAAGGAACTCACGCTTTTTGGCGGATGCGAGTATGTATAACACCATCCCTAAGTGACGTCATCGTATATAACTACTGTACATTGAACAACCCTCCCATGCTGACATGAATTTTTTTCTTTCCATCAAAAAAGAGGCTGGAACGCTTCAGATTGGACAGCAAGCGACGACCGCGTTCGCGGCGGGGCTTCGCAATCCTATCTCAGCATCAACGGCTCCTCCGCACGTTTCCACGGCACCCTCGACACAAAAGCGCTCGGTGGTGCGGGATTCGCTAGTCAGCGCACCACGGGCGAGACCCGAGCCTGGGATTTGTCTGCATACGATGGCATTTTCCTGGATATCGGCGAGCTTGATGGAAAAAAGTATACGCTGACGCTCAAGGATGAGCTTTTGCCGCCTTCGGCGGATGGGCGCGAGCAGTCGTCGATTAACTTTGAGTATGATTTTGATTCAAAGAGTGGCATGGGGGTGTTTGTGCCGTGGCATGCGATGAAGGCGACGTATCGGGGGAGAGAGCAGAATGATACTAAGCCGTTGGATACGGAGAGTGTGAAACGGTTCACCATAATGATTAGGAGGTATGACTTTGTGTTTTTTGTGGTCTACTCTCTGTTCTGTTGCTAATAGGCGAAATAGTTTCTTCGGCTCCCAAGAAGGCGATTTTAATCTTATCATCAACTCTATCAAGGCTGTCACCCAGTCTAGCGATGTTGAAAAGCATCTTGTTGGTAGAGGCATCCAGGTACGACTTTGATCACACTTTCTATCTGGTTTCGTGGCTAACACTGCTCTACTGCAGGAGCAAGAGCCATGGTCCTGGAAGAACTCGAATCTCGTTGGTCTCGCGGTCATCCTGGGCTCCACCTGGGCCGCCTCTTGGGTCTATTGCTGGTGGAAGGGTTATGATATGAGTATCATGCGCTTCTCCAAATGGTGGTCCGTCGTAAGGAAATAGGCCAGTCTAACGTCCTAACACGAACTGTATGGCACACGGATTATGTATACAACTGACTTTATAAGTTATGGAGAAATAATAGTATGAAACGGGTTATCTGTTTTAATCCGAGTTTGCCAAAAGCCCAACACTGTGGCACAACTCCTGCGACATGAACAAGCGTCGCTGTGTAATCTCCAATACCCCAAAAACAACACTGATTACTTTTCACACTTGCATGCGAAAACACGTGTTATTTCACCCACATCGCTTATCATGCAAAAAATCATAGGATATCCGACTGCAAAAAAAAACATACAACAGCGGGGATTCGCCAGTGGTCACCCACCTGACTACTAGTCCGCCGGTCGAAGGTTTAATGTCTGGGGAGCGAACGAGACCCAATTTTGCACTTCGCCGATGGTCGTATGTGAAATAATTTTCAAATTGGAAAATATATTTACATATCACGGATATAGTAGTGAGAAGGAGATGGAATTTTTGCTGGTACTCGGTGGTGAGGAGGCTATGGAAAGGCTGGATGTGCAGGATTTCGATTATACTGGAAGAAGTTTATGAGTGTTTTTTTAACAATAGGGGGTATATGCATAACTGGAGATTGTCGTAGGGATTTAGGTATCAGGTGTTGGAAGTAGACGGTCTGGGGACTACACCAGAAAATTTGAACGACAGCAGCTGTTCAGCAACAATGCTACAGCAATTAATTTATATTAGAAGTCAAAATATTGTTTCCTCAGTCAGATATGAAATATAGCGTTGCTCCAGTGAACATTGCAAAGTAAGTGGGAGGTCTCACTGTATAGCGAAAACATATCTGCATTTGAACCAAGTGTATTAACTAGAAACTCCTACGTACCTAGCCTATTATCTACGAGTCCATGATAGAAATACGTCTCAATACATATATCCGTCCACAAAGAAAAAAACATATATTCATGCCAAAGGAGCCACCATTATCAACCTACCCCTTCTTTTCCGAAACCCGCACACTTACAAGCACAACATCCATCCTACCACCCCCAATCCAATCTCTCACTTATTAAACATCAACCAACAGCCATGCCGTTATTTACCCAATAACCACACCAAAACACATCACTAGCATCCTGTCCTAGCAACCCCCATCCCCCATCCCCATCAACAAAATCTGTTGAACCAACCTTACCTCCCCCCCCAAAAAAAAGACAGCGAGAAAAAACACACACACACACACACACACATACCTACAACCCTTTCCTCCCCTGTACGGCACGACCCGCCGTACCACACCCACCACCCTCGCATTCAACAAAAAAACCTTCTCCCCTAACTCCCAACTCCCAATCCAACCCGGCATAATCCTCCGATGCAAACCCCTCCTTTCTTTTCTCGCCTTTCCTTCTTCCACACATACACGCAATTTGATCTCCACAGCTACGCGCTGTACTATCTTTCCGTCCATCTAATCTCCCTGGTTACCATATCCCCTCTTTCATGTAGTAACACTCCGACTGTACCAGGGGGGGTGGGGGGTATTCCAACGTTGTCCTCCGCTGAGCGAATCCTTAATCCTCATCAAACACATCAAAGTATATTCGTACGTACCCAAAAAACGTGTGTAAAGCCATGAGACGATACACACACACAAATGTTGAGTCTCATCTCGCACAACACCCGGATCCACAACTCGTGCATAAGTGTACGCCTTTTTGCGCCTTGCTGGGCGTACAAAGCCCAAAAAAAACAAAAAAAAATAAAAAGTGAAAAGTGAAAAGAAAACATCGGTTTTTTCTCTTCTTCTCCCCATATTCCCCCTCCCCCCCCCTTTTCCAGGTATATTTATTTTTTTTCTCCCGCAAACGTCCCGCCCACACTCTCCTTTTGTACTAAATCTCACATATTATTTATTTATTTATTTTTTGGCTATCGCTTGTAGCGTGTAGCGTACTTTTCGCACAGCACAGCACGGCATAGCACCGCACCAAACCAAACCAAACCAAGCCAGCCATGGGTTAGTCTAGACCCGGCACATGCGTAGGTATATTAGGTACGCACTTCACACTTAACGCCGTAGTCCTGAAAAGAAAGAAGGAGGAACGAAAAAAGAGAGAGAAAGGAGGTCCCCCTCAACCTATTTTTCCTCTTTCCTTTCCTTGCCCTTCACTTTTCTTTTTGCCCCCCCTCTCTCTCTCTCTTCTCTTCTCTTCTCTTTTTTGGGGGGGTGAGTGAGTGCGATTGCTTATTCCGCATATCCGCATGTGAACTTGTCACTTTTTTCTTTTTCTTTTTAGGCGTGCCGTGCATGGTAGAAGGAAGGAAGGAAGGAAGGGGGGGTTGGATGCGCAAGAACGTATTACGGCACGGGGAGAAAAAAAATTGTAGGGTGCATGTGCGGAAGTGCAGAGAGTGTTGCAGGTGGAGAGACAAGTTGCAAGGGTAGCAACGTCAAGGTGCAAGATTGTTGTACCTGTAAAGGAAAAAGAAAAGAAAAGGGGAGAAGGCTGGAAGAAGGAGATGGGAGGATGGAGTTGGAAGGGGAAGAAGAAGAAGGAAGATGACGAGAGTGATGTACGTAAACTCCGTATCCTCTCGCAGGAAGGTGTGAATAGAAGATGTTGTTTGTGCTGCTTCGAATGCGATGTATCTTACATGTACTAAGTGTCGCCTATGATTTTCGTTAAAAAGAGGACAGAGAGGGGGGGAGGATGTCGTGCTACACTCATCCTCAATTTCACTCGCAGTGGAACAATGTGGAGCCATATGCAGGGGCAAGGTGCTTACGGCTCGTTGCTTCTTTCCTTTCTTCTTCTCTTTTTCTCTCTCGACTTGGCAACCATGCACATGCATATGTACGCGGCGGGGATTATGAGGTAAGCTGAATGCAGGAACGAGAATAATAAGGAACGAGAACGAGAGTAGGTTGGGAAAACGGTTGGGGAGAGTTTGAAAAAAGCAAAACAACAACAACAACATGCAGAGGACACGTAGGATTTTCAAGTGATGAGAAGGGGAAGAGTCACCGTAACCAATCACACACACATGCTCTCTCAGAATAATCTCAGGTATCCAATTGTGATTCATTATTTCCAGTACCGCATATTTCTGACCTTCGTCAGATGTTTGCTAACGCTTCCCACATACACATACACACATGTGATTAAGAGCCAAAACCACAGCTCTATCCAGAAACTACAACAATGATAGAGATAAGAGAGACAAGGAAAATAAGGAGGAAATATACATGGAGATACACACAAAAATAACAAAAACATGGTTCCAACGGAGAGATTTCGCCCAAATTGCTAAATGCAGCAACACTAAAAAAACTAAAAAAAGACGACGCTTTTAACTCCGTTCCACATGTTCGAACAGAACGCCCAGTAAAAAAAAATCCAGACTCGTTACAGCCGAGGAAAAAGAATCAAAGACGAGGTGACGTATTAGATTATGCCACAGGAGAGAGAGAGATGGGAGCCTCAAGAAGCCCATGCCTTGAGAGAGATTCGGATAGATGGAGATGGAAAACAGAACAAGGCTGAGCAAAATAGTTTGGGTATAATGAGAATGTATTTGTGAGACGCGGCGGATGACAGAGAGAGAGAGAGAGACGTTACGCGCTCAATGCAAAATGATGCATTGTTTGGTTATTGTGCTCCAAAATCTCCCGGTCCTTGGTTGGCAAAAATGTAGCTTTTGGGTTGAGGTTCATTGGGCCGTCGCATAAAATTCCCTTGGGCAGGGTTGGTGCCCTGAGGTGGGTTGTACTGATGTACTAAAAAATCCGGCATGGCAGAGACTTGAGGCGCAAAGGGGACATTGTGGTGGATACCACTCAGTGAAACGTCTTCATAGTTCATGTTGCCACCAGGCATGTATTGTAGATTGCCGTCATCGGGTTGGTTTTGGGTAGAGTCGGGTAACGAAGGTCTCCTGAAATGCGAGGGCTTGGGTTGTTGAATCGTAAGATCAGTAGTGGAACGAAAACCTGCTCGTATTTGGGGCGGCTGCGCGTATGGTGCCCTGTGAAAATATTGCTGAGTCGCTGGTGCCGATTGCGGCGGTGTGTCGCGATAGAGCGCGTCGTTGACGAAGCGAGATTGCAGGTCCATGGAGGATGAGGGCGGCGAAGTAGTCTTGGCAATGACGTTTCCAGCCTGATCCGAGGACCAATTTGTGTGCATGCTCTCTGGACTGTTGTGATCAGGCATGGCCGAATGTGGCCTGATTACCGCTGCACCGCCCCAGTAGTTGCCAAAATCCTGTGGAGTCAGCGGAGTCGGGGGTGCCAGACTGCCGCCTTGGCCTATGGTAGTGGTGCTCGAGGTGGAGAATGTTCGCGCAAACTTTGGTGACGCCGCAGCCTCGGAGAAGCTCATGGCCATGGGAGAGCGCTGTGCTGAGCCGGGCTGTGACTTTTGTACACGGCCTCCAGCATTTCCAATGCCCGTTGAGCGAATCCTGCGAATGACCTTGTCGTTGTTGCCTCCTGGCGAGGGCATGGGGGCAGAGTACGAGGCGCTGCGCATTGCCGTCGAGCTGAGGTTGATTGGACGCTTCTGCCGCCTTGCTGCGATGCTCGACGACTGGTCGGGAAGCGAGAACTCATCTGGGGTGCTATTCCTGATGTGTATCGCATCCATGTTAGTGGCGAGATTGCTTGTGGACGAGTTTCTGCGGCCAAAGGCATCTTCACGAAAGTGCATGGGGATGTCGAGATCAGAAGGCGCAGCACTGAGCCTCCGCGCTTGCTCTGGTGTGGTCATGATGGCATGTGAAGACGAGTTTAGCTGTTGGTAGAGACCGTGCTGTGGGAACATTTGGCTGGAGCCGTCCTGAGGCCAGAAAGGAAGCGTCTGCTCCGAGGCGGATGCCTGGCCAAGGTTGTAGGGCGCGAACTGGTCCTCTGGTTCGTCGGCGTGCTTGGGTTGCGCCAGCTGGTTGGGGTCCTCTGTCCAGCCGGTGTAGACGGAGTTCAACGAGGCAATGGAAGGGGGGGTGGGACCGTTTGGAGACTGGGTCGTGGCTGAAGACTGGGTGCCGTTGTAGGGCGAAGCGCCTGATGAGATGGACCCTGTGCTTTGTTGAGCTTCTGGCGCGCTCGAGTTGCTGGTATCAGTAGCCGTCAGTGCGGAGTAGTCGACCTGGAAGTCGGCAAAGTTGTCAAACTCGGGGTGTGAGGGGGCTAGGTCGCCAGACATGGGAGCAGACACGGTAAAGGCAAGGTCACTGGAGTAGGCACTGGACAGACCAGAGGTATCAAAGGTAAAGTCGGACTGTTGAGCATCGGCAGGCAGGCCGCTCTCGTGCATGTAGGCACCGTTGGTGGCAGCCATGATGGAGTTCATAAGGTCGTTGGGACGATAGGCTGGTGCGCGATCAACCTCTGGCATGCAGCGGAACATGTCGTATTGCTGTTGTTGCTGGGGCTGCTGTTGGGGTTGGTGCTGGTGTTGATGCTGGTGTTGATGCTGGTGTTGATGCTGGTGCTGCTGGTGCTGCTGCGACATGTGGGGGTTCAGATCAAGTGCCGAGGGACCTTCGCCAACCTGGACGGGCATGGTTGCAGGGCTGATGTCTGCTGTGGAATAAAAGTCTGGCTGCATGAGCATGTGGGGGTTTTGCTGGTCCTGGGGATGGGGGTAGTGGTTGGGCATGACGGGCGCGTGCTGGTGGGCAAAGGGCAAGTTCATGGTCATGTTGTATTGGTTCATGAGCTTCTTGCGGTCCTGCTTGACCTTTGCGCGGCGGTTCTGGAACCAGTTCTGCAGGCATGTTAGCAAGGCTGGCGAGAGGGCGTGGTGGGAGCGAGGGGACGACTCGCATTGATCTTGTCGAGGGGGACGCCGAGGCGGGTAGCGAATTCCTTCTTGACATTGGTGCTGGGCTTGTGTTGGGCGAGGAAGTGCTGTTCGAGGATGTCATGCTGATCTTTGGTGAGGCGGGGCTTGACATCGCTGCCGGGCTGCTTCGGCGCGGGAGGTGCGGTCGTCGTAGCGGCGCCGCTGGGATCCATGTTGCCGCGTCCAGCGACAATGCAGCGCGAGCGGGCGAGATGGGGCGTCGCAGTGAGGGAAGGAGGTGGTGGTAGTAGTAGTGTTGGCGATGTTGGTGGTGGTGATGGTAGTGACGGCGGTAGTAGTAGTAGTTGTGGTGGTAGTGATGGTGGTGGCAGTAGCAGTAGTAGTAGTAGTAGTAGTAATAGCAGCGATAGTGGTAGTGGTAGTGGTAGTAGCCGTAGCAGCAGTCGTGGGATTCAGGCGATAGGCAGGATAGGCAGGATGTGCGTAGAGCGGGCACGGATGCGCGGGCTGCACCACACGACGGGGGGCCGATGGCAGACGAAGTAGCGAGCGACAATGACGACTAAGCGACGGGGGGGAAGAGAGGGGGAGGGCAGGGCGGCAATAGTGGATAGGCGCTATATCTACGGCGGGCTTGCGACGAGAGTATGGAAACGAGAGTGTTCAGCGCAACGGCGCAGTAGAGCAGGCAAAAAAGGGCACGAAGCGAGAGGCGGACGGGGAATGAAGGAGCCTGGCAGATGGTGGGAGGGAGGGTAGGTTGGGTGGGTGCTAGTAGGGTTAGGTAGGGCAGGGTAGGGTAGGGTAGGGTTAGGTAGGGTAAGTGCTGGCTGGCCGCTGCTGGCTCGCTGCATGCCTCGCACTCGCTCGCACTCGCTCACACGTCTGGTCTGGTCTGGCTGGCTGGCTGGCTGGCTGGCTGGCTGGCTGGCTGGCTCGCTCGGTGCTGGCGGCGGCGGGCGGCTGGCGGGTGCTTGGTTGGTCGGAGGTGCCAAACGTGCTCAGCCACTGAACCCCCCAGCGCATTGTGCCCGTCGACACCAAAATAACCAGCCCTCGGCAGTCTCCACGCACCCCCTCGCCGTGATTCGACCGTCCGGCGGGTGCGGGTGCGAGTGGATGGATGCCATGGACGCTCCAAGCACGCTGGCCATGCGGGTGCAGCGCGTCACTGGCCTCTCCCCCGCCCGTGCAGGCTGTAAGGACTGTAGTGTCTTCACATCACATACATACTACGATACGCCTATTTACTACTACTATTTATTCCTACTACTACACTACACTACACTCCACTAGCACGTCGTCTCTCAGTCCAGTACTTCAACACACATGCATCTCCCTACTTCACACGACGCCCTCCCCGGCAGCAGAGCCGTGTGTGTCCCACATTCTGAGACGAGGGCGGCCCATGTGCTGCAGCCCGGGCCTCTGACCCCCCCGTTCGGAGAATATGGGATGGTCTGGTAGGTGTCAGTGAATACCATCCTGTCTGAGTAGCAGGTACTCCTGGCAGCTATAGCCTGCCTGGCTGCAATATACTCGACGCATGGCCTGGCCACCCGCCCGTCTCCTCTGCCACGGTCCACGTCAAAAAAACCGTCCTGGGCCACCGCCCGCGGCGTGGCTTCAACGTC
The DNA here is from genome assembly GCF_000523435.1 of Bipolaris zeicola 26-R-13. Taxonomy (NCBI): domain Eukaryota; kingdom Fungi; phylum Ascomycota; class Dothideomycetes; order Pleosporales; family Pleosporaceae; genus Bipolaris; species Bipolaris zeicola. Next base: position 63,711 of record NW_006912133.1, read on the forward strand.
GACGCCCGGCTCGTCGCCTGTCTGCTTCCTGCCCAGCCTCTGCGTGGCGTCGCCCGTCGACCATTAGGTGTGTGTACCTGTGTGCGAGAGTGTGCATGTGGGTGTGCCTCTGGCGACTCGCCGACCACATTGGTGCCAGGTGCCATCTGCCAACCGCCCCCGGCCCGAGAGTCGCCTTTGTGTGATGGTCCGTCATGCCCGCCCGCGCACGGCCAAGGGGGGCATTATCATCATCATCATCATCATCATCATCATCATCATCATTACACCCGCCCATACATACACTACTGTATACTTACATGCTCCTTGCTTACACTGGTCTGGTCTCGTCTGGTCTCGTCTGGTTCGGTTCGGAAGTCGGCGCTCGCTCGCTCGCTGCCTCGCCCGCCTGCCGCGTCCGCTTGCGCTCAAGCTGCTGTTCCTGCGCGTACCTTGCAGCAAGGGGGAGCTTCAGTACCACTTGCGGAACCCAAAACTGGCCCCGGCGCCACCGTCCTACAACCCTTTGTGTTTCGCCCGCCCGTCGTCGAATGACCAGTCCACTCGCAATCCGCCAGCCCGCCAGGTCCGCCAATCCCGCCCTAGTCCTAGTTCCTCCTCCTCCTCCGCCTGCTAAAGGCTGTCCCAACCGACCAACCCAACTAGCCCAAAAGCAATCCACAGGCCACGCTGCAAGCCCTACAATTACTCCCTCGTCGCTGCCCGCCAACCATCGCTCCCTCCACCAAACTCTGCCCGCGCCTCTGTACCTCTACACACACAAACAAAAGAAACAACCACCTCTCGCCCTCGCCCTCATCCTCCTCTTCGTCCGCCATGACTCACCTGCCGATGAATGCGGCATCTCATGCGATGCGACACAACGTGAATCGCCCGGCCAAACAAGGCTAGGCCCACTGCAACCGCCCCCCCTCTCTCCCCCTCCAACCTCCAACCCCAACTGCTCATTCGGCAAGGCTGGTCTGCTCACGCCAGGCTGGGTGCATGCGTCAGCTATTTCTACCCACCTACATATGTACGGACAGCACTCGACACACCTGCGCTGCACTCTAGTCTCCACCCACATACAACCTCGAATCACCTCCTGCGTCTCTGACTCTAGCCGAGTAACACCGCATGCACACGGCATCGACTCTTCAAGAGCGCACAGTAAGCAGAGCCGCAGAACTCCCACGCCACCAAAAGTCTAAACTACCCGCCCCGCCCTCAGCAACAAACGTCTACGAGTACACCTGTTCCCCCTCCCACCCTACCTCCTACCTACATCCCTACACTAACGCATTTGTGATGACAATCTCACCCTCCCCCGTCGTCTTGTCCCATGACTGAAGCGTGACGCTCCCCATGTCCTGAACAATGTAGTCTGCCCCAGCTTCCACAATCTGTTCTAGCGTATGTGACGTGTGGAGACCCACCACCACGAACCCTGCCGCTTTGCCTGACCGAATTCCTGCCGGCGCGTCCTCAAAGACAATGATAGAAGCCTCCTTTTTTTGTAGCTCCAGTTTCTCCGCGCCCATCTGATAGCACGTCGGATCCGGCTTGCCGTTGAGCACGTCTTCGGCCGTCACCAGATTCTTGGGGTGCGCCAGTTTCATCACGTCCAGCCAACCCTGGACAAGCGGACGTGTGCCGGACGTTACAATGCACCACGGAACACCCTGTTCCTCCAGCTTGTCCAGCAAGGCACGCGATCCGGGAATCTCAACGGCATCATGCCCGAATTCCTTGGGTACCAGTCCCTCGGCATGGCAAATATCTGTTTCGTTTAGTTGCAAACATCGACAACATGGTCCACCCTGGCACACTCACACTCCCAATTAGCCAGCTTCGGCTCATAGATCTTGAGCACGTCGATAGATCTCCGCCCGTGTGATGTTGCCAGAATCACTTCGGGTGCGACTCCAATCTCCTTGCCAATCCTGGGCAATGCACATGTCAGCCTAGGCCTACCCAATCTGCCTTTTCCCACCGTAACCTACTTGTGCCAGTGCTTCTCAATTGCAACCGTCGAGTCGATAATCGTACCACTATTATGCGCTTAGCCACCATTGCTGACATGCCCACAAAACCCCGTCACTTACTCCATGTCAAAGAGCTGCTCCAGTCAGTACCTGTCAACACGTGGTCAGTGGATGCTTGTACTCACCAAGCCATGGCACTTTATTGTCTGCGTCGGCGCCGAGAAGTTGGGCTTGGATGCACTCATCGTGATAACCTTTTGTAATATCTCTTGCCGAGTCGAAAATGTTGCTGAATCCCAATTGACGGTGAAGGTAAACTACATATGTACGCTGTGAGACAACGCCCTACTAGGTTTAGCCACGTCGGGAATCCTATCCGATGTTTTTCCGATTATCATGCAGCCAATCACAATGACGCTCTCGTGCGGTAATCTAGCTTACACAAGAGGCTGTTGTAATCAAGTGGATTCCTAGGGTATTGTAGAGAGGAAACTTATCCGATGCAAATCAAATAACCACGTGTGTCTGACTTGAATTCTGCCAGTCTGCAATCATGTGACTACCAGGCAAGATGTCGGCAGTGGGGAAGTAGTGGAGCCGCGCTAGTTGGGCGGCAGAAGGTGGCAGTATTTTCACCTGGCGAACTTTTTTGGAAGACGTCGAAATTTCGACCTCGACATCCAAACACAAGCTCAACAATCCACAATGAAGGTCGGAAGTAAGATACGCACTGGAAGGCGAAAACTGAGCAATACTGACAGAAATACCAGAGCCAAAGTCAAAGCGCGTACCCGTGCGCCTACGCCACAAGATTGAAAAAGCGTCGGCGGCCAAGCAGAAGAAGGCAAGAAAGCTCGCAAAGAAGGTACGATACTTGCGCATCGCTACAGCGCTCAGACAGTTAATGCGCGCAGGATCCAACATGGCGAAGCAAGACCAAGAAGGAGCCCGGTATTCCCAATCTGTTCCCCTACAAAGACAAGATTTTGGCAGAGGCCGAGGAACAGCGAAGGAACCGAGAAGAAGAAAATGCGCGCCGACGACAACTGGCAAAGGAGCAGAAATTGAATGCCGCTTCTGCTGAAGATGCCATGGACGACGACGACGACGAGTTTGAGCAGTTCGATGCCGAAGGCGACGAGCTACTTGCAGACGACAGCAGCGAAGATGAGGATTCGATGCAGGTGGTGCGTTTCCTCAGCTGCATCGCGATGCGCCGGAGTGCTAATACATACTAGGACAACAAACTTAATCCCATGGCCGCCCTTTTGGCTTCTGCGAAGGCACGTGCCGCTGAGTTTGAGAAAAACGACAATGATGCAGACGCCATGCTCGACAGCGAGGAAGAAGACGATGACGACGAAAGCGGCGGGGTCAGGGTCCGCAAAGACGCATCAAGAAAGCAGTTTGACAAGGTCTACAAGCAAGTCGTTGACTCGGCCGACGTTGTCCTGTACGTCCTCGACGCCAGAGATCCCATGGGAACGCGATCGAAAGAGGTGGAGCAGGCAGTCATGGCAGCAGACCGTTCAAGCAAGCGCCTGATATTCATCCTCAACAAGATCGACCTTGTCCCCCCACCAGCCCTAAGAGCATGGCTCGTTCACCTCCGTCGCTCCTTCCCGACCCTTCCGCTGCGCGCATCTAAGCCTGCGCCTAACGCAAAGACCTTTGAGCACAAGGACCTCACTATGAAGGGTACATCAGAGACTCTTTTCAAAGCCCTCAAGACTTTTGCAGAGTCACGGCAGCTCAAGCGCTCGGTCAAGGTTGGAATCATCGGATATCCCAATGTGGGCAAGTCTTCGGTGATCAACGCCTTGACCTCAAGACTAGGAGGAAGATCTGCTGGTTGCCCAACTGGCGCCGAGGCTGGCGTCACTACCAGCTTACGAGAAGTCAAGCTTGACAACAAGCTCAAGCTTCTAGACTCGCCTGGTATTGTCTTCCCGAATACTGAAGGTTCCAAGGAGAGCAAAGTACAGCAACAAGCACGACTGATTCTCCTGAATGCTGTCCCACCTAGGGAAATCGAAGATCCCATCCCAGCTGTGACACTTCTGTTGAAGAGGCTCTCATCTTCAGAAGAACTGTTTGCAAAACTCATGGAGGTTTATGATCTGCCCCCGCTACATACCATAGGCAATGACAGGACGACCGACTTTTTGGTTCAGGTAGCAAGGAAACGAGGTCGACTTGGTAAGGGTGGAATACCCAACATGCATGCTGCAGCACAGACTGTCATCAATGACTGGAGAGATGGTCGCATTCAAGGATGGACAAGCCCGCCCAAGTACGTTCCTGCCGAGACTGCAACGACAAAGACGGCTCCCGCCCAGAAGGGCGGTCTCGTTGGTGACCAGAAGGAGATTGTCAAGGAATGGGCTGCCGAATTCAAGCTCGAAGGTCTTTGGGGCGACGACTCCAACGACACTGCAGCACCAGAGACCATGGAAATGTAAGCATGTTACGACGAGAGTCAACTGGCGAATTGGCGTTTGTATTTCACTGCAGTACTGGCTTTTCCCTAAGAAGAGGAATCAGGTCTCGACTAGATGTCACAATCATATCATGATAGCCATTTTACAATCACATAGCCTCCGACTGATGAAAACTTTGCCCAATCATCCACATCCATCTGGGCCGCTACTGACCGAACCAAAGTGCGACATCGGCCACCAAACTGACGAAAAGCTCATTCGGTGATGTAGCTCCACGCCGATTGTGGTGCGCAAGACATGTTCGCTACTACAGCGGCGATCGTTTGCCCCACACTAGGTATCGGCTTTCGTCGGCTCAACCCCAGAGCTCATTCGATTCGAGCTTCACAGCTTGGTATACATAACGAGAAGCCCCAAACTTTTTGGCTAATTGACATTCCAAATCATCTACAATGGGTTCTTCAAAGAGTCTCCAGCCGCTTCGCTCTGCTACAAAGACATTGAATGCACTGCCCGCAGCCTATGCTGGTGCGCAGGTTGCTTCACGACGATATGCGGGGACGCTTGCAAACTTCAAGATTCCGACTGTTAACAACGAGCCAAACGTAAGTTGAAGATATGGTGAGGTTTCCGTAGGATTTTTGCTGATTGAGAATCCTAGCAACACTATGCCAAAGGCTCAGTCGACCGACAGAAGCTTCAGGATGCGGTTGCACGTATGAAGAAGCGGGGCCCAGTAGAGGTCCCTCTTGCCGTAGGAGGAGAATACGTAAGATTGGAAGACACTGGCTCGGTGGTTTCATCTCATTGACAGCTTCAGATCAAAACCTCGTCCATCCTCACTCAGAACAACCCCTCCTCCCACGCCGACGTCATTGCCAAGTACTCCAATGCCAGCCCAGCGGACGTCAAGAAGGCCATCGATGCCGCATTGGCAGCGAAGCCAGCATGGGAAGCGCTTCCCTTTGCTGATCGCGCTTCAGTATTTCTCAAGGCGGCAGACCTCATTTCCACAAAGTACCGATATGAGATCATGGCAGCGACAATGGTGGGACAGGGAAAGAATGCATGGCAAGCCGAGATTGATGCAGCAGCGGAGCTGTGTGACTTTCTCAGGTTCAATGTCAAGTACGCGGAAGAGACATATGGCCACCAGCCAGTACACAACTCGCCTGGTGTATGGAAGTACGTACAGTCGCTGTTTACAGTTGAGAGCAAAGCTAACTGAAATAGCCGCGTTGAATACCGACCACTCGAAGGTTTTGTCTACGCCGTATCCCCTTTCAACTTCACAGCTATTGGCGGTAACCTCCCCGCAGCCCCAGCTCTGATGGGCAACGTTGTCGTGTGGAAGCCATCGCCATCTGCAATTGCCTCTAACTGGCTTCTCTACCAGATTCTGATCGAGGCTGGCCTTCCACCAAATGTCATCCAGTGGGTCCCTGGTGATGCTGTGGAAGTCACACAGGAGGTTCTCGCTCACAGGCAATTCGCATCCCTGCACTACACTGGCAGCACAGCAGTCTTCCGCCAGCTGTACGGAAAGATTGCCAACGGTGTAGCCGAGGGCAAGTACCAGAGCTACCCCAGGATTGTCGGCGAGACTGGCGGCAAGAACTTCCATCTCATCCACAAGGACGCCGACATCCACAACGCCGCCATCCAGACCGTCCGCGGCGCCTTTGAGTACCAAGGCCAAAAATGCAGCGCCTGCTCTCGCCTCTACGTGCCCTCCTCCGCCTGGCCCGAATTCAAAGAAATCCTCATCAAAGAAGTCTCCGCCCTAAAAATCGGCGAGCCCTCCGACTTCTCCAACTTCATCGGTCCCGTCATCCACGAAGCCTCATTCAAGAAGCTCTCTGGCGTAATCGACGACGCCAAATCCGATCCCGAACTCGAACTCGTCGTCGGCGGCAAGTACGACAGCACCGAGGGCTACTACATCCACCCGACCGTGTACCTGACCAAAAACCCAAACCACCCCCTCCTCTCCCGCGAACTCTTCGGCCCCATCCTCGTCGCCTACGTCTACGATGATGCCGCTCCCAACGCCTTCGCCAACATCATCCGCCAAATCGACGACACCTCCGAGTACGCTCTCACCGGCGCTATCTTCGCGAAGGACCGCGAGACCATCAAGTTTGCAGCAGATAAACTGAGGAATGCAGCGGGTAACTTTTATATCAACTGCAAGTGTACGGGTGCGGTTGTGGGCCAGCAGCCGTTTGGCGGCTCGAGGGCTAGCGGCACAAATGACAAGGCTGGGAGTGCGAATTTACTCGCGCGCTTTGTTAATGTGAGGGCGGTTAAGGAGGAGTTTTTGCCGACGGAACAGGTCGGGTATCCTAGTAATGAGGTTTAGAGATGTGGTTTGTGGGGTAGGGGGGTAGGGGGGCGTTTGCGGGTGGGAAATCGGGCATTTAGGGTATGAATATGAAAGATATGAACAGGGAGGATTTATCACTATTTTTTTATTTTTATTTTTTTTGGTAAAGAATGTTTAGGGATTTTCTGGATTAGCCGTTCGTTTTTTTTTTGGATATATTCAGAAAAGAAAAAGAAAAAAACTTGAATAAAGTTATAGTATAGGAATTCTTCTCTCTCTCTCTCTTCCTTGAGAACACGTTTTCGCGCTTCTTAATAATGGCGTCTTTTTGTTATACTACTGCGCAGGGATTCTGCTTCACAATCTTAGATTGTGAATTCCGCATTAATCATGAGACGTTAAGAGCGTTTGGAACACACGGGGTTCAAGAGTAAACGAGTAGCAGAGACAGACGGGAGTTTTGACGGGTCTGTTAATCTTGATTTAGACCAAATAGATACTTGAGGTAAGGTTGGTAAGGAGTAAGGGTGTGTATCTGTAGTGGATGAGTTCGGGTGGAACTGAGGAAGAGTGGGCTTGGGATGGTGTGATGTAAAGTGGCCTGTAAGGAAGGGGGGAGGTTTAGAGGAAACGAGGTTCTGACGTTGATTATCGGGTCCATTCACAAAAAAAAGAAGGGGGGGGGGGACTCGATCGTCCGTATGCATTCTGTAGTTCTTAACGCAGGCACAGTTCTCCCCCCCCCTTTCTCCATCTCCCCCCTTCTACGTAGCCTTGAACGCCCGCCTCAATATTACTCTTAATCTACTGACCATTCTGCTCCAACCCCCTTCATCAATCGCACTAACAATTACCCCTTTTAACGGTATCAAAAAAAAAAAGAATACGCGCAACCGCTGTCCAGAACGCCATTCCGAGACAGGTACGAAACACGGGAAAACGCCCTGTCCATTTTCTGTGGCGCTGAAGGGGAGACACGTATACACACCCTTCCCAGCAACAGTGTAAACCTGACCTTCTACGTAGGTCACAAGCGCTTGGAGTATAAAGTCCTTTGCGCCGTCAAGGTGGGGGGCTATCCCACGCAATGTTGAATGTTCCCTTGGATACATGAACCCTTTAAAAAAACCAAAAAAACAGAAGATTTTAAAGAAATGCTATTTAGAGGGGGGATTATTTTTTTTCCCCCGTATTTTGGGGAAATACTATTCACCTTTTTTTTTCATGAGAGACTTGGCAAAAGGCTCCGCTGCTCCTGCAGCAGGGACAGAGACGCTTCTAAAGATTATAAGTGTTAGTTAGGTGGTTCATAGTATATATAGCAGAGAAGCATTTTAGTGGAAGGGTTGGGCATACTCAGAGGCCTTGACTGCGACGGGTGGGGGCAGCATAGGCTACACTGCAGATGGCAGTTAGAAGAAGGGACTTGATAGCAATCATTGTTTGATTTTCCTTGTTTTTTCAAAGGTATAGATAAATGGACTGTTGAAGGAGATAAAAGATCATCACTTATTCTATACTTGTTATCTAGTCTTTGTATCGTCATTATTCTATCTTCTCAGCATTCAAACCAAATTACATTCTACGCACCAGGGCCGTAATCAAGTTTTTTTTTTTTACAAACCATGCGTCTTGTCATTACTTTCTATCGCTTTCGCTACGATTGCGTCTGCTATCCCTCTTGAACATGGAAAAGAGAAACTACAGGTACTTAGCATCTCTCTCTCTCTCTCTCTCACACACACACATTCAACTAACAAGTACCCTTTTCTTCCCAGCTACGAGCGATGGGATGCGACGCAAAATTCTGCTGCTGCATCAATCAAGGAAGCTGTACTTATGAAACCTGTTTCGAGTCTTGTTACGCAGGCCACTGCAGCAACACGTTTGCACCCGGAACGCCGTTTCCTCCAACTTGTCCTAGCCGAAAAAAAAGTGAAGCATGAGCAGTGTTGATTTTTTTTCTAGTACGACGTTCTTAGGGGCTGAGGTCTAGGTTAAGATAGATAAAATGTTCAGAAGTCGTGAGAAGGTTACCTTCTCACGAGATAGACTTATAGGTTACTTTTAAGATGAAGTAATGCCAATCTAAGCGCGTCAAGTTTATTCTATTGTGAATTGTTTTCGCCGATAGGTATAAGATATTTTTTTGTTAAAAAAAGTAGATTTAAGACGAATTCTTGAAAAGTCTTCTTAGAGCTGGTTAAGACTATTCACTCCTATACCATTCTGAGAGATGCTTGGTAGATCTCCAAGAGTTAGTCTTGAGTTTAGAATATCATGATATCTATAGTATTCTAGTAATAGTTCTTCGCTTGGTTAAGACTACTTCTAAACTCAAAGATATATGTATGACCATATGCGGTAGGGTGGAGTGGGATGTGGATGTGGAAAGCTTAGTAGTCATTTTACTTGGTTAGAACTTGGGGTGTAGCCAAGGACGGAGGGAGCAGTGTTTGTTTTGGGGCTACTACTTAGGGTTGGGATGGGAAACGAAGGGCGATGGGGTTTTGAGGGTAGGGAAAGGATGGGTGTTTTTGGGGCTAGAGTGGGTTGGGTGGTGATGGGGAAGGGAAGGGAAGAGAAGGAATGGGGGTTTATGTTATTTTAGGTTAGGTTAGGTTGGTAGGGGAAAAGCCTGGTAGGTTTGCTTGATGCAAGCATGAGGGAGGGACCGGAGCCAAGCCCGGGATGAACTGCGGGTTTGTTTCGTTTTGAGGTTAGGGTTGTGGCGGTGACGGGAAGGTGCCTTTTGGGTTAGTATTGGGTTTAGGGGAAAGCTTGACAGTGCAAGTGCGAGGGAGTGGTGCTTGGTTTGTGCGGGCCAAGAACCGCGCGTGCGAAGACATGAACTCTGTTTTTGTTTCTTATTTTGGGATTAGGTTTGTGATTGGGGTATTCGGGGTAGGGGAACATTTGACAGGAAGGAAGGATTTTTGGGTTGGGCTGGAATTTGGGGGTTTGGGGCTAGTGTTGCTGGGGAAATGAGGTACAGGGGGAGGGGTGCTTGGGCTTGTGGACGTGCGGATATATGTAGGGAGGAGTGGAATTATTGGGCGAGGGTTTGTGGTTATGGTGTGTTTTTGTATATTTCTCTTATCTTTGTGGGCGAAAAGGGACCCTGGCCATATCTCGCCATCTCGTATTTGTGCAACTCAGAAGTGGAGGTGTAATTGAGGGGAAAGCGTAAATGCATACATATTGTGTACACGTAGTAGCTTACCAACGAAAAAGAAACAATGGCGTAGTGGATGTGTGGCTAGCACGGTATTAGAAATACAAGCTGCGTATGTACGTATGAAGCACAGTTTGAGTCGGGGTCGGGACAAGAGGTTGACTCCGATGGTGGCGTTAGAGTAGCGCGACCGGAGTCGGGTTTTGGCGTAACACGCCTTACGTCCTATATCCGTTCGATGTCCCGAGCAGGACCAACAGCGTAAGCTCGTCAAGCTCCGAACTCCGCATCGAGTCGCAAGTTGCGAGTAATATATTTCAGAGGCTGGAACGCAAGAGGAGGCTCCAAATCTTGGTATGCACCTAACTGGCTGGTGCAACTTGTTCCATTCACTTGGTGATTGATCAGCTACTCGGTCGTACCCAAGCGATTCATCCGCCAACGGTGTGGAATCTCGAGTGCACGTCCATACAAACCCGGTGCATGCGAAACGGTTGCTATGGATCATCCGCACTATTGTAGAATGAAGGTCGTCCGACCGTCCGACTCGACGACTCGTGACACCCCCTCCCAGCGGAGATCCAGCACATGTACGCGTCGCAACTCATGCACAGCGGAGCGCGCGAGAAGCGAGAGTGCGAGGGCGGGCAAAAGTGGAGCATGGAATTTCTCGTACCGTCTATTGATATCGCACACGCATGACTGTATCTCTGTACCTCGGCATCTCGGTGTGCCAATGCGTCAGGGGGCCTGCGCAGAAAAAAAAAGACAGTCGAAATTTCGAGTCCAATCCTATGACGCGCAAAGTTCGCTTTAGGTTCGGTACAGCGAGACAAACAGAGTGCTGCCGTAAGAATCTTCTCCACTTTCCTTCTCTTCCCTACATTTGCCACGAATAGTATACGACTTTCCCTCTACTTCGGCGCTTTATTGGTCCGCTGTCGCGCGTATGATTGGGCCCGAGGCTTGGGTTTCCTAGATTTGCAACTGACTACGCTGTTGGAAGCAGATTAGCGTTGCCGCTCACCTCGGCCGAGCAACGCCAACGCTCAAGATTTAGCATCATGGTGTCATAGGGCTCAGGGATGGCACTGGTAGCAGCGGCAATGCCGTGACCCGGCAAAGGTTCCAGATCACTGGGCAAAGGCGGAAACAGATTCGTCGGCCGGGTTTTTCGTTGGATGCGCCCTTGCAAGCTAATGACAAGTTCTTCGGTCGGCGTTGGACACGATTGTTTAAATGTGGCGTAGGTCCCGCTGTCTGGCACATTGATCGTCGCTCTTGCTCTCCCAAGCTTTCAACTGTCGTCACTGCTTCGTATCTTTGCCGACCTTTATACACATTACACCGTTTTTTAATATAATATCGGGCTGTTGGACTAAAGTATTGCACAGCCGTATTCACCTCACCGCTTCACCCCCTGGAGATATAAGGGACATCACAACACCATCACTGCTACGCCATCAGTACATCGACTGGACGATATAATCATGACGGAAAAGGACCGTGAGGTCCCCGCTGGCTCTGCCACCAACAACAGCAACATGGACGTCGAGTCAGGAAGAGAAGGAATTACACATTGGCAAATGATCACCGACCAGGGAGTGGTCACTCGGGAGATCATCAACTACGACTACGAGGGTGCGGGAACAGAGGAGGATCCCTATGTCGTCGAGTGGATCGACAATGACCCCAGGAACCCCATGACCTGGCCCAAGTTGAAGAAATGGATCATGGCCGTTGCCGTAGCAAACTCGGTCCTCGTCGTATCATTTTGCTCGTCTGCCTTCTCTGGAGGTATGTATCACGCGTATCCGGGATTGCAGATATGTTGAAAGCTAACACTTGCCAGGTATCCAACAAATCATGATGGAATTCAAAGTTAGCCAAGAAATCGTCACACTCGGTGTATCACTGTTCGTCCTGGGATTCGCACTTGGACCCCTCCTGTGGGCTCCCTTTTCGGAACTGTACGGCCGCCAGATTGTCTTCCTAGGAACATACTTCGCTTTCATGGCTTTCAACGCTGGTGTTGCCGGCTCGGATTCCATTTACTCACTGCTCATTCTCCGATTTTTCGCCGCCGCCTTTGGATCCAGTCCTCTGACCAACGCCGGAGGTGTTATTGCTGATCTCTTTACCGCCAACGAGCGAGGTGTTGTCATGAGTATCTTCTCTGCTGCACCTTTCATGGGTCCAGTCTTGGGTCCCATCATCGGTGGATTCCTTGGTATGGCTGAAGGGTATGTAACCGGAACCCCACACTTTATCATACGTAGCTAACTCTTCCTCTAGATGGCGATGGGTCAACGGCCTTATGGCAATCTGGGCCGGTGTGCTTCTCGTTGCTGTAGCCTTGCTTGTCCCCGAGACATACCCTCCAGTCTTGCTCCGAAAGCGTGCTGAGAAGCTCTCTAAGCTCTCTGGCAAGGTTTACCGATCCCGCGCCGACATTGAACAAGGAAAGGTTTCGCTTGGAGAGGCCTTCGCTACTGGCCTCAAGCGCCCATGGATCCTCCTCTTCTGCGAACCCATCGTCCTCCTCCTCTCCCTGTACCACGCCATCATCTACGGTATTCTCTACATGCTTTTCGGTGCCTTCCCCATTGTGTACCGCGTGGGACGTGGCTGGAACGAGGGTATCAGTGGATTGCCCTTTGTTGCCGTCGCCATTGGAATCGCACTCGCCATTACCTACGTCATCACCGTCGACAACAAGAAGTACAGGAAAAATATTGCAGAATCCGGTCGTGGATTCGCCGCCCCCGAAGCTCGTCTACCCATGTGCATCGTTGGTGGCATTGCACTCCCCGTGGGTCTCTTCTGGTTCGCCTGGACAAACTCTCCGTCCCTGCCATGGGCTATTAGTGTTGTCGCCTCGATTCCATTCGGATTTGGCATGGTTCTCATCTTCCTGTCGATCATGAACTACCTCATCGACTCCTACACTATCTTTGCCGCGTCTGTCTTGGCTGGCAACGGTATCATTCGATCAGTATTCGGTGCTGCTTTCCCGCTCTTCACTTCGCAAATGTACAAGAGCCTCGGCATCCACTGGGCATCATCGGTCCCAGCCTTCCTTGCCATTGCCTGTCTCCCGCTCCCATTCCTCTTCTACAAGTACGGAGCCCAAATCCGCGAGAAGTGCAAGTATGCCGCACAGTCCGAGGCGTTTATGCAACGCATGCGCGACCAACACGCCGCAAAGGCAGCACGACAACAAGCTGTTGGCACCGAATCAGAAGACACATCTCGTGCCAACACCCTTACACCACAAGAAGAAGCTGAGGAGGAGGCGCACATGGAGGAATCCGAGCCCAGGTTCCAAGAAATGAAGACCGAAAAGGAGACCGATGGTGCTGATGGTCTGAAGAGGATTCACACTGGATGCTCAACAAGGAGCAGAAGAACAGTGCGCGACCTCGAGTTCGAACCGAACCCATTCGACATTGACCGTGTCAACACAAGAGAGAGCTTTGCGGACAGGCCGCGAGACAATAGCCAAGCGAGCACCAAGAAATAGACATGTGTTACGAAGTTGTTTTGGAGATTGCATTTTCACGGCCAAAAAGTTGAGTTCTTTCTAGACGCACAGCGTTAGCTATACCCCTTATCCTAGAGTCAATAGTCGATTCTATAGTTTTGTAATATTACAATCAACAGACTGCCAAGAGTCTCTTCCACTCCACTACGAACAGTTGTACCACACATGCCTTCCTCGTCTCACGTGATGAAAGTTACCCCAAACGGATGATCTTCGGCGATCATCCGCAACGGCCGCGCTAATAGTTGCTGCCAGAGCATCCCTCCACAAATAGCAGCGCGTCCCATCTCCAGGCCACATCACATAAGATGCACCGCCATCGGCCCTTCCCACGCGTCCCTCCGCAGATCGCGTTTCTTACATGTGGCTTGCCTGACTTCTTGACCGACGCTTCCGCTCTTTAACCTGCGTGATGCACTAAACAATGCCTCGCCTGCGTATCCGCCATGTCGCCATTTGCGTGGCAATTATTGTGTGGATCTACTGCTTCCTTCCCGCGAACCAACATGCAGGTATTGCCCCGGGCGTCAATCACGATGCGACCATCAGCCTTGCGCGCTACATGAATGATGTATCCGGTATATCGCCCATTCGCGCAAAAGCGAGCAGTTTCGACTGGAGTTCGGTCAACTTTACCTATCCGCTGCAACGCAAACCAAATTTACCCGCCCCGTTCAGAAATCGACCTCGCATACAACATCCCGCTATAGCCGAATCGCAGGAGGCCAGACGACTCGAGGTCAAGAGAGTGTTTAGGAAGAGCTGGGCTAGTTACAAGAGCAATGCATGGATGAAAGATGCGCTGAAGCCTATTAGTGGGGGTTATGTCGACCAATTCTCGGGCTGGGCTGCTACGCTCGTGGATAGTCTTGACACGTTGTGGATAATGGGTATGCGTGAAGAGTTCTACGAGGCTGTTAGGGCAGTTTCAACGATTGATTTCGGCACCTCCACCTCATCAAGAGTGAATACTTTTGAGACATGCATTCGGTATGTTTTGGGCTTGAATGCAACCAAGGCACAGGCTAACATTTCTAGATATCTGGGTGGACTCCTAGCGGCATACGACTTGAGTGGGCATGACGCACTAAAAGCAAAAGCGATTGAGGTGGGCGACCTGTTGTATGCCGGATTCAACACGGAACATGGCATACCAGTCGACTTTATCAACTTCGAAGAAGCAAAGAAGGGTGGAGGTTTGGTTGTGGAGAGCGAGGTGGTCAGCGCGAGTCCTGGCACAATCACTCTGGAGTTTAGCCGGCTCAGCCAAATCACCGGAGACGACAAGTACTATGCTGCAGTATCGCGTCTGATGGATGTTTTCCACAAAGACCAGAACGCGACCAAGCTGCCTGGAATGTGGCCCATGATGGTGTCTATGCGTAACCGGGATGTGGTGTCTGGATATCAATTCACCATTGGTGGAAATGCAGATTCGCTGTATGAATACCTGCCCAAGGCACACGCTTTGCTTGGTTCAGTCGATCCCAGCGCAGCCAAGTTTGAAACCATGTCACGCGCTTTCTTGGACACGGCAATGAGCAATCTATTCTTTACGCCGATGATACCAGGTCAGGAGGAGATTCTCATCTCCGGCAATGTCGACGTCCTCGAAGACGGCCCGAGCCTCGATCCTGAAAGCGAACACCTTTCATGCTTTATCGGTGGACTCTACGCGCTCAGTGGACGCCTATTCCAAAACGATGAATACCTCGACCACGGAGTCAAGCTAGCTCGTGGTTGCGCTTACGCATACCAGGCCTTCCCATCCGGTATCATGCCAGAGAGATACAACATGGTCTTGTGCCCGGGTCCCGATCACCGCAAACGCTGCGCTTGGGACGAGAAGCGATACACCGAATCCGCAGCCGCACGCCCACAATACAAACCCAACCTCCCTAAGGGTTTCACCACCGCCAAGGATCCCCGCTACATTCTCCGCCCCGAAGCAATCGAATCCGTCTTCATCCTCTGGCGCATCACCGGCGACCCTGTCTGGCGCGAAACCGCATGGACAATGTTCGAAGCTGTAGCCGCGGAAACAGATACCAAGCTCGCCAACGCGGCCATCATGGATGTTACGGTCAAAGGATCCGAAAAAGAGGATTACATGGAGAGTTTCTGGATGGCCGAGACGCTCAAGTATTTTTATCTGTGCTTTGCTGATACTGGCTTGATTAGCCTTGATGACTTTGTACTCAATACCGAGGCTCATCCGTTTCGCTTGTGGAGGTAGGCTTGCTGTTGTGTACTTGGAGAGCTGCTGTATGTACCGGAGTTTTGCTCTCAATGGAGAAAAAAAGAAAAGAAAAGTAGTAAATTTAATTCATGGAAATTTTATAATACGAATGTATGTGATAGACTTGATTTTGGCTTCTGATGACTTGATTGTGTTTCGCTCAAACGGCTTTACTTACTAGGGGAAAAAAAAAGCTAAATTGGTATCCCCCACAAAAAAAACACCAAACTCCATTTTCCCCCAAGAAAAAAACTCCAATTGTGTAAAAAAAAAGGGACAGAAAAGAAAAAAAAAGACTGAAAGTAATCATCTCATCATACCATGTAATCGTTATAAGACAGAAAGAAAAAAAAACAACGCATCACACAATCCTCTCGAACCTCATGTGCTCGACCTCAACCCCAGGCGTACTCGCCACAGTACTAACCCCGGATCCGCGTGAGAACAAACTCGAACTACTCGACTCGACCCTGGACAGCAGCGACTCTGGACTCGACGGCGTACGCGACAGCGAATTGAAAATGTCTTCGTAATCTGGAGCGAATTCTCTATCGGGGGGTTCCCTGGGACTGTAAACAGGCAGAGGTTCTACATCCTCTTCTTCGTCCTGTGCCGGTGGCAAAGTCGATGCATGACGGCGGAGGCGCGGTAGAATTTCTAGCGGAGTTGTAGATGTGACGGTGAAGTGCTGGTCGTTGTATTGGATACCGACGGTGACGCCGAGAGTGTAGCGGCGGGTAATGGTGTATGTTTTAAACGAGGGGATACACTCTGCGTCGTCGAGGAGGCGGAAAGAATTTGAGGTGAGGGCCACGGTTTTGTTGAAGGGGATTTGCGTCTGCATGTCTGAGCGCGAGATGCAGGTTACGTGTTTGGCGACGGTGTCTTCGGGGTAGGAAGACGAGTTTCCGCACATGGTGGTGGAGTGGGTGGATATGACGACGGAGAGGGTGGAGATGGTGCAGTGGCGCTCGGCGTGGTTGGCGGGGTCGCGCGCGTTGAGGAGGTTGAGGGAGAGGGGGATGTGGCCGCCGGGGCCGACGCAGATGGGGTGGTAGAGCGTAGGGACGATGCGCGGGGTTGAGTTCATGGAGACGCCTGAGAATACTTTTTTCACGCGGGATTCGTCTTTTTCGCGGGTGGGCTTCCAGGATTGGCCGTAGAGGACGGAGGAGGTAGAGCGGGAGCGGGAGATTGAGTGTGCGGGTGGTTTGGGGTGGTAGCGGAGTGTTTGCTTGCATCTCTTTGTTTCTGTGGAGCCGAATAGGATGAGTCTTGCCTGGACAAAGTATGATATTTGTGCTGTACCGTCCGGGACATTTGTTTTCAGGTGGAATGTCGGCGGGAGTGGATGTGGTTCCCAGAGGTAGTTGTCTCCGTGTGTCGAGCGTTTGTACTGAGGTTCGGTGGATGCTGGGAAGATGAATTCAAAATCCCAGGAATATTTCTTTGGTCCAAGTCTGCAGTGGGAAAGCAGATGTTTTTCTCGGTTGAACAGTCGTATCTTTTCCTCATAGGTTTGTCTTGATGGAGTGGCGTCGTTGTTGCCATGTGTGTGCAGTGGCCTAGTGGTCTTGGTAATACAACTCCCGGCGAAGACCAACTTCAGTGATGCAACCTCCTTTTGCTCTTCTACTGCCAACCAGACCTGACCCTTGACCTTTTCTCCTGCTTGGTATATCTTGTTGTTGTCGCCATCTACGGTAACTCTTAGTGCCGGGGCCGTCATGTTTGCGGTAGAGGTATAATGAGATCAGTCATGCAGGGACCTTTGGGGCTTAAGAGGAAAAAGAGCGGGTGTAAACGATTGGCTTCAGGCCCGGCCACGCGGCTGTCAGTGTAGCTGGTACGAGGAGAATGTTTGCCGGGGATGGGAAGCGTGCCAAGCAATGCGGGATGTCTGGGCATGCAGCTGAAAGATGATAATGGAAGGTCAGAGGACTCTTTCTTGGAAACGGAGGCTGGGTACAGTCTGTTATTGGGATTACATGTTGTTTGTCTTTTGCCTTGGGCCGCCCAAAGTGCTTGGCGGGTTTTTCCGCTGACCGGGAGAGACCATGAAGCAGTTGGGATCAAGACAGGTACTTGGGCACACATGCGGGTTTGTACAGTGTTGTCGGCATGGGATGCTGGCAGTGATTAAGACCATAGTATAGCGACCGTCTTGTTTCATGTGACGGCTACTCGCACCGACCAAGCGCGACCCAACCTACGCCATGGGGATGGCAGAGACATATCAGCCGCAGCAGTGTTCCGATCCTATTGATTCCACAGAGGAGTTGGAGGCGGGAGAGAGCCAAGGAAGCGTGGTGGTCTTGGCTGGCAGTCTGGATCAGCCACGCTGATACCCCAGATTCACCCCGCTAGCCTCGTGCTGTTAGATCGATAAGACGGGCTCTGGAGTCTAGGTGAGCCCATATAGGACCCGCTGCCCTGGAGCTGGACAAGCAAGGACCCTTATTTTGGCTGTGTGGCGGAACAGCACAAAAAAAGAACATTAACAATGCTGGACAAAAACGAAGACGGTGAGAGCAGAAGCCAGGGTGGAGTCATCTGTATCCCGCCCCGGCGTCGTGGCGTGGGCACGAAGAGCCCTTGGCTTGCGCCCAAGGCCTCGATGGCGGACCGACTTGCCAGGAAAGAATCGGGGAGAGGGAAGGGATTGTGTAACAGGAGGCTGACGCATCCGATTCGCCTGACCACATGGCACTGTAGCGAGCATGCAACCCGTGGACACAGAGCGTAGTATTCACACCGACCTATGTAGTAGGTAGTTTGAATCAAGACTTGGGCCCCGAGAACTAATCACATGCAATCTGCTGGGCATTCCCAAGGCGGCATGGGAGCGTCAGCCTGTGGTTCGGCGTACCGACCCGCCGGCGCTCGGAACTTGTCGTCGAAACGTCATGCACTTTTTTTCGCGGCACCCGTTGGACTGCCCCCATTCCAGTGTGTCCGTCTCTAATATTCACAGCTGTTGCTATCATGTGTAGTGCAACCCATTCACTCTCGACATAACACATTTGATCAATTGACGGCGCGGCAATGTCAGATGGCGGAAAGCGCCCGTCTTCTTACTGTAAGTGTGGACAGAGCAGAGTACAACAGAGCAGAGCAGAGCACAGCAAGAGCATGGCATGGCATTGGTGCGTGGCAGTAAGACCCGAGTGGCTGACACACGGGCTCAGTCCATTTCTTTGCTGGCTTGAACTCAGGCATCCTGTCTGCAGTTCTCCTCCAACCTGCCGACCTCCTCAAGACACGCGTCCAACAGTCTCGCTCAAGCACTCTTCTTGGAACCATCCAGTCCATCGCAAGCGGGCCGAATCCCATCCGGCAGTTTTGGAGGGGCACGCTGCCAAGTACATTGCGCACAGGCTTTGGCTCTGCCATCTACTTCTCCAGTCTCAATGCGCTGCGGCATAGAGCCAGCTTGGTTGCCGCGGCGAGGGCGGATGTGTCGCTGAGGGGAGGCGAACATTCGAGCTCGCTGCCAAAGCTGAGCAACACGGCCAACCTCGCTACAGGAGCATTTGCACGCACATGGGCCGGCTTTGTCATGATGCCAATTACGGTCCTCAAAGTGCGATATGAGAGCAATCTGTACGCATACAATTCCATGTTTTCCGCTTCGAGAGACATTTTCCGCACAGAGGGACTCAAGGGCTTTTTTGCTGGGTTTGGTGCAACTGCGGTCCGCGACGCGCCATATGCAGGGCTTTATGTTTTGTTTTACGAGCAGTCGAAGCGAAGACTGTCGAGCTTGGCAAGCAAAATCGAGGAGACGTCGGGCGCAGCGACCAAGCTTTCGTCGAGCACGTCAGCCGGTATCAACTTTGTCTCGGGAGTAGCGGCAGCTGGCCTAGGGACAACGGTGACGAATCCGTTTGATGCCATCAAGACTCGCATCCAACTCATGCCTGACCAATACGGAAACACGATACAAGCAGGTAAGAAGCTGCTTGCCGAGGAAGGGGTGCGAAGCTTGTTCGACGGGCTAGGCATTAGGATTGCCAGGAAAGCGATGAGCAGTGCGCTCGCGTGGACCGTTTACGAAGAACTGATTCGACGCGCGGCGAGCCTCAAAGAGGTGGTCGAGGATAAGATCTAACGGCATACTGTATTATAGACATGTAAGTGCATGGGCGGCGGCGTTGATGGGCCCTGACTAGGTATCTCTTCGCTCTACTCGAATATCAGGACAAAACGCATAATTTCCCGATCACTTGCAGCAGGTGCATGAATTTGGTGTTCCTGAGAGAGCTATCTTTGGATACCAATCCCTGGGATGGCTATCTTTGGGTTGGGGGCTAGAAATAGCCGATGTCGCTGGCGCCACACATAGTTGAGAGCTTACTTTGCACGTGAGCAGTCTGTTTCATGGAGCGCTGGTAAGCTAAGCATGTATCTCGAGAGCATTGTACGCGTACACAGCGAACAGCGCACAGCGAGTGACATGTGATGAATGGGTAGTGCGAGCTTGCTTCAGTGTGGCCGAGCTGAGGCTGACAGCACAGATAGCGGGCACGTGACGGAGATTGTGCCCCCCGCGACTGCAATGGGAAAGAGGGGTGTGCCAAGCAGACTTTCCTATTTCCTAGCGGCGCCACACTAGGACGTCGCCCCCACCATACCACACGGCCTCTTCCACCCTGCACTGCACGGCATATACATGGCCATTATTCACACAACACGCCATGACAGTATCAAAGAGGATAACATACTGTAATTTCAGCATGCTTACCGCCACCCATCTGGCTGCAGACAGCTGGCCAAGGGCGACAAGCTAGTCGGTGTTCAGCAGACCAGCGCCTATAGTGCCCCCGGCCTCAGCCCTGGCGGCAGCTGCCTGATGACTAGCTGCATCGCGGGAGCATTTCAGCCCCCAAAATTGTGACATGAGCGCGCCCTCGTCTCCTCTCAAAATCCCCTCTGCCGCACTTTCGAGCTGATTCCTTTCTGCTTACTTGCGTCACCTCGCTTGCTGCTCACGCCGCACCCGAGACAAAGACACAAAAGCCTTCTGCACTGATTTCAGCCTTCCTTGACCACTGTACCTTTTGCACTCCAGCACTCAACACCTTTTGCCCGTTTTCCCCACATTCCCTTGCCTCCCACACTCATCATGGTTCTCTCTGATGCGTGGGATGACCGCTACGGCGACGACGAGTGGTACAGCTCGACGAGGGATCGTGTCACGGCCAGCGCCCGCCATGTCCGTGGCTCATCCCCTCTGCCGCCAACAAAGACTCGAGACGACGCTATCCTTCGTCCCGATCATGCTCGTCGTACCAGTGAGTTCCTGGCTCCAGAAGTACACTACACTACCTCTCTCCACCGTACTCGCTCCCAAGGTCACGCGCCAGTTCCCAACGTGACCATTTACAACACTACTCGCATGGACAATGAGAGTAGCCCCCAAGTACGTACCGAGCAAAAGAGCCGTGACTCCAGCCCCCGCGGTAGGCTCGAAGTGAAGCGCAACATGCCTGGTGCCTTTGAGCTCGAAGAGGAAATCACTGCACTGAGGGCAGACTTGAGAAAGGAGCAGCGTTCTCGCTCCCGACACGAGTATCAAGAACGTCGCCACACGCCTGAACAACATGATTATACCGACAAGATCAAATTGACCCTTGCCGAGCAACGGCTCAAAGATCTCGAGTTGGAGCGGGAAAGAGAGCGCCTAGAGAGATACCACGAGCGCCGCCCTTCGCCAGAGCATGACTATGCCGACAAAATTAAACTCACCTTGGCTGAGCAGCGTCTCAAGGATCTCGAGAATGAGCGTGAAAGAGAGCGATACGAAACTGAGCGAGAGCGCGACCGACTGGAACGAGAGCGAGACCGAGACCACCTGGAGCGAGACCGGGAGCGAGAACAACTCGAGCGGGAGCGAGAGCGAGAGCGACGCCAGTTTGAGCGATACAATCAGCATCACCATCGCCATCATTCGCCTGACCACAGCGCCGAAGACAAGGTCAAGCTGGCACTCTCTGAGCAGCGACTGAGAGAGGCCGAGGAAAAGCTCGAGCGGGAACGACAGGAGGATGAGATGAAGAACCGCGAAGAGCTCATGAGGCGCCGAATGGAGCTTGAGTACATCACCGACAGACGGGAGCGCGAGCGTGAGGAAGAGAATCTTCGAAGGTTCGAACAGAACATGCGCCGCGAGTGGGACCTCAAGCGAGAACGCGAAGATCGCGAGCGCGAGCGACAGGAGGTTGAAGAAGAGAGGAAACGCAAGGCCATCATTGCCGAGAACCGAGCAAAGATGTCTCGCGAGCAGCGGGAAGCGGCTGAGCAGCGTGACAAGATCCTCGCCGATCTCGAGAAAGAGAAGCGAGAGCAAGAAGAAGAGCGCAAGCATATTCTTGCAGAAACCCGCCAGAAGCAAGCACGCGAGCAACGCGAGGCAGAGGAGCAGCGTGACAAGATCCTGGCTGACATGGAGAGACGAAAGAGGCAGGAGGACGAAGAGCGCAGGCACATACTTGCAGAAAGCCGACTCAAGCAAGCCCAGGAGGAGCGTGAGGCAGAAGAACAACGCGAAAAGATTCTAGCCAACTTGGAGAAGAAGAAGAAAAAGGAGGAGGCAGAGCGCCAGCGCATCATTGCCGAGAACACAGCCAAGATGGAGAAAGAGGCGCGGGAGCGTGAGCTTCAGGAGAAGGCAAAGGAGGAAGAGCGTAAGCGCATCATTGCCGAGAACACGGCCAAGATGGAGAAAGAGGCGCGGGAGCGCGAGCTTCAAGAGAGAGCAAAAGAAGAAGAGCGTAAGCGCATCATTGCAGAGAATGAGGCCAAACTGGCCAAGCAGGCAAGGGAAGCAGAGGAAGCACAGCGGCGTGCTGTTGAGGATTATGAGAGAAAGAAGGCCAAAGCCGAAGCCGAAGCCCAGGCTGAGCGTGACCGTATCATCTACGAGTATGAACGCAAGAAGATCCTCGATGCCGAGAAGGAGAAGAAGGCGAGAGAAGAGATGATTCTGAAGCTCAAGATGGAGGAGGAAGAAAAGAAGAGAAAGGACAAGGAAGAGTACGATGCCTTCATGCGTAAAGAGAAGGAGAGGCAAGAGGAAGAAAAGAAGAAGAAGGAAGAGCAAGAGAAAGAGCTTGAAGAGGCAATGCGCAAGAGGCTTTCCCAGTTCGGCTTCCAGGACAACCAGATCCAAGTCCTCGTGAATCCCGAGAAGCAACGCGAATTGCAACAAGGCATGCTACCAAACAACCCCATTCCCCAGATTGCAGTCTCGCCTCATCACCACCAACAAAACCACCAACACTACCAACAACACCATGCCATTGCACCTACGCCAACCTATGCCAAGGTCCACGTTAGCCATCTTGACGTCGAGACCCTCCACTACTATGACATTCCTTATGAGTACGATGTTGTAAGTTTGATGTGTATTTGATAGTTGACCTAGTATTAACAGACAAGCAGAACCCAGAGTACATTATTGTGCTTCGCGAGATGTCGCAACGCGAGACGGATATCCTTTTCGAACACACACGCCGCCTTCGCTCGAGCCACGGCAGCAAGCTCTTCATCGAGGCCGAAGGTCGCGACAGCAGGGGCAAGAAGGAGTACGCCTTTGTGCGTAGGAAGTCTCGATCCCGCTCCAGGAGTGCCGTTGGTGTATCTTCTGGCCGAGCCAATGTGAGCTTGGGAGATATGATTTGGCGATAGGCTGCCGTCGAACTGTTGCATTTGTTCGTGTTGTTCTTCTTCACTTATGATATACCAGTTTGTTTCTTTTCTCGATGCTTTCAGACGTTGTTCTGTTCTTCTTGACTTCTCTCTGTTGTATGTATGCACGTACGTAGCGAGTGAATTGAACCGATTATGCGAACGTAACGTATGCTTGACCTAGCTTCTGATGTCTTGCATGAGATTCATCTAGTGACCAGGGCCTCACTAGTGCCATACCATCTACGTAGTTCCAGCTGGCTTAAACCATAACGTGAAGAGAGTAGCATAGCACGTGGTACGTGGTTGTCAGGCCTGTCGCAGGTAGCATGTGACGACATGCAAGGGCGTGGGGCGATTTCGGTTCGTTCCCGCGAGCCTCGGCTTTTGATCATCAGAACACGACCACGGTTCACTGCGACCAAGTTCCAAGCATCTTTCACCATTTGTTTTAGCCAGCGTTGATACCCTTTTTTCTTTCAAATCATGGCGGACGCGCTTTGCGGGCCTTCGAATGCCCTTCAGAATTTCCAAAAACACACGACCGTTGATCGGACACTGCAGCAAGACCGGCTGGTCGGCAGGCAATCACCAGCGCAGGCATGTCACTATTCGGGACGACTGGATACAATGTGGGAGTCTAACAGTCATGTAGGGGTTTAGGTCAGCACCAGGGCCAAATGTAGGGGCGTTAGATTCCGAGTTTGACGCCTTTCAGGCTGGCCAACCTGGTCCGCCGCAAGGCTTCCAGCAGTTTGCTCCACGCTTCGCACAACCTCCTCCGCACTTCGCGCAAGCGCCTCAAGCACCCGATTGGGCTGCTGACTTTCAGCGTCTGAATGTTAGCGGTCCACCTCCACAAGCGTTTCAGCAACAAAGACCGCAACAAGCAAGCGCGGCGTCAGCATGGCATCAGGACTTCTTGAAGCAGCAGGCGCCGGTCGCGCAGGCTCCCGCGTTACAGCAGAACACTTTTGGAGGTATGTCGGGGTATGGCATGGGTGGATTTGGAGGACAAGCGTTCATGCAGACACCAAGTTTCCAGAACGTACAAATGTCCGACGTGGCACAGGGGAAGCAGCGGGCGCAAGATGATGTACCCGCTTTCGACGAGGCGGCCTTTGAACAGGCGTTTGCGCAGGCGCAACAAGATATGATGGAGGTTGTCGAAGCAGAGCAGGCACATGCACAGCCAGCGCAAGAAGCACTGGACTTGGACCGGCCGGGTGAGATGGATCCTCTCCTTCAACGGATACGTGAAACGCGTCCAGGTTTGTAGTATCCGCCGCGCTCACTACAGTTGCTGACTGTGCTTTCCAGCTGTATACTCTGCCATCCAAGTATGGAGCGAAACGGGCCTTGGACGAACTTCTGAAGCAGTCGCATACCTGGAGAATATGAGCCAGATGGAGCGCAATGGGTCCCTAATACAAGACGCAAACGAAGGAAGGTGGATAGTCGATTCCCTGCAGAGAATCGTGAACCGTGATGCTCCTCAAGAAGTCAAGACCCGCGCCGAAGGCCTTATCAAGGCAATCAACGAGCGCCTCATGTCGCAATACCCCCTCGGCACGCGCGTACCCATGTCGGAAGAGCAAATCTGGAAAGACCTCGAAGCAGCAGGCTACATGCGAACACCAGAGCCACTCCAACGCATGGAGCCACAGCCCGAGGAAGAGCAAAAGCAACAAGAACAGCCCAGACCAAACGAAGACGACGAAATGGCCGCAACCGCAGGACGCCTCCTCGAACGCGTCGCAGACAACACGAGCGAAAAATTCCAAAACTCACAGTTCCTCGGCCTCATGCGCCGCCTGCGCGACCGCGAAGTCAGAGTTCAGGAAGACAAGATTGTCGAAGTCGAAGGCACCACCGCTGCTCAGCACCAAACACCCAGCACCACCCCTTCCACTATCCCCACCACCCAAACCAGCAACCCTCCTCAACAATCCCAACCCCCTTCCTCAACCCAAATCCCCCCCATAGATCTCACCATCCTCTCCCACGCAGCCACCGACTTCGAAACCCCAATCTACTCCGACATTGGCCACAGCCACCAACAGTATGCTTTCCCTTTTTCTCCTTCTACCCCGTCGTCATCCAGTAACACCGCATTAACTGATGACGTCTCAGATCAATATAGATATTACAATGTTAACGCCGCGTATCACCAGGCTTTTTCCGACCGGCGCTAGTAGCGATGCTGAAAAGAGGAAGGAAGGGTTGCAGCATGCGGTGGGGGAATGGGGCGATGATGCGGATTTATGGCGGTATTGGAGGAGTCCCGGGAGGGATCCTGTGGGGTTGGGGAGGGGAAGGGGGGAAGGCGGAGTAGGAGGGATTTGAGTGTTGAGGGGGTTTTTTTTGCATATATCGTCGGTTGGGGTATGAAAAGGGGATATAGCTTGATGCATTTGGATTTATGTATATCAGCATGGTTGTAATCAACGAATAAGAAAAAAACTTGGATACATTTCATCCTTTCTCCTACGTCTACACTGAACCTCTCACCTTAACCCTCCACCGTTTCTTCTGCCTTTCCACCCTCGCTCTCTACGTCCCCACCGGGAACCCAAATCCCCACTCCTTTCTTATCCGCCCTCATCCCCTCCGTACCCTGCACCTTGAGCGTCTTATTAAAGTATCGATCCGTAACCTTCAAATTAGGCGTAATCCAGTCTTCTTCGACGCTCGACAGCAAGTTGTATCTGACCGTCTGACGACTCATAGGTAAAAGATGCAGCGTACGCAACTTGGGACCACTAAACCCGAAAGTCTCGCTGGCTTCCATTGCGAGTTCAAAGGTTAAGAAGTGCATGGTTGGGTTCTCGAGGACGTAGTCGAGGTGGATGAGGGAGGGGACTGAGGGGGAAAAGTGGGAGCGGGCTAGGACGCGGGGTTCAGATGAGGGGATCTGGATGCGGGGGATAGGCAAGGAAGAGGTTACGGGGAGGGATGAAGGGTCTGAAGTACGCTGCCAAGTTATGTTGAGTGTGGTGTCGAGAGCGGTGGAGCGTCGTTCTTCGAGATTGTTTTTGCGAATGTCGAGGCTGAAGCTCCATTCGCTGAGGACTTGAGGCTCCATGCACGTCTCGCTAATTTCGAATTCTTTCGTCACGTCACAGGTGGCACCCCCGTGGATACTATGGACTTCTACGGCGAGGTCGCTGACGATGAGGTGCTCGTCGGCGAAGGAGGCGACTTTGGCACGTAGGCCCCATTTCTGGGCTATGCCGAATGCATCGGACGATTCGGGGCTGACGTTGCTTTCGGCTTCTTGGAGCTCAAAGTAACTGGGCCATGGGTCGGGGTGCACACGTGCGTTTAGGTCGTAGCTGGCTTCAAAGGGGGCGTTGAAAACTATGTCTGCCACCATGATCTTGGAGATAGGTATATCGCGGTCGCTGAGCACGTGGTATAAAACCTTGACTTCTAACGCGTAGTCTGCTGGGTCGGCCGGGGCAGTAAAGCGTATTCTCTCTGTTGTGCGTGCCCCTTGAGCGAGTTTGCCGACTACATGACCCGGCAGATCCACATCGGTCGAGCCATCAAGCGCTGGCGGGACTTCCTTCATCGGTGACGATGCTGGGCGATCAACCCAGGTATACCCGAGAGAGTCTTTCGAGCGACCAAGGATTCGAACTTCGAGAACAGCTTCAGTATCCTCATCTTCCTGATTGATTATCTCAATCGCAAGAGTGACCTGCTCGTCGGTATAGTATTGATCGCGAATGTCTGGTAGGCTGATTTCCATCTTTGGTGGTTTGGGAAGTATGTGAACTGACATGCCCGAGCCATGCTTCAGCAATCTTGACTTGATCTTTTTGTTTGATTGGATCCACCATAGTGGATGAATGGGGATGTCAATATCTGTGTCAGAGGAGACGAGTTCAAATCGCTCTGTGCTAACCCCCAATACGCAAGCGGTAACGTCGACGTCACCAGACTCACGGAAAATGAGCGGTACGCTGTGAACCTTGGTCTGGCCAGCATATAACGTCAAGTCAGCGGCTCCTGTCCACTGGGGCTTTCCAGTCGCTGATTGGACCTCATCTAATGTACAGGAGTACATCCTAGAGGCATGGTCAGAGGGTTCTTCGCCTTCTTGGTGTGTCAAGCGAACTTCAGCCAAGCCGCCGCTGAATTGGTATTGCAAAAATGACAAGGTAATGGGCGTAGACCCTGGGCGAGCGTTCGAAGTGATTGCAATCTGCGATTGTAGCGGTTCACCCACGTTCCCTTCGGCTTCAGAAAAGGCAAACGATACAGACACTGTTCCATTAGTACTGGCTCTACTGAGAGATAAGGTCGCACCTACGACAAGAGATGTGTTCTTTAGCATTCAGGTTCACTGTGATTTTGCCATCTGCTGCTTTTGTGAAAGAGTCCAAGCATGCCATGAGATCGTACTTGTACTTTGTCTTGCCAGGGATTGCTGAATGGAATTAGCGGGAGCAACATCATTAACGCATGACGATACTGACTTTGGCTGTACAATTCCCATTCAGTAGCGAGATAGGCCTCAGAATCTTGCACCCGCAAAGCACACTCGTGTAGGGCCCAAACTACTTCTGAAGCGAGATTCCACCACTTTTCTTTCCTCCAGGACATGGTCTCCCAGAGTGGACGTAGTACCTTGAAGGCATCCTCGAACCTGTTGACATGCAGTAGTGTCCGGGCGACCTCTAATTGTAACTGGTCTACTTTACGATGCTGCCCCCGGGCTTTGAACTGAGCTATTGCATCGTTCATCTTGGAAGAAATGTCTTTCCAATGCTCGAAGCCATTCCCACCAACACCAGGTAATGGGTACTCTTCATGCGGCTGTGGAACAAGATAGCTATCGTATATTTGACTCCGGGATGATACCTTCGCAGCAGGAGACATGCCTGGCGGTGTCCGATCTTCTTCAGGCATTTCCCGAGCCAGGATGTAACGCCTCTTGGCATGATCACTGGCGATTTTGTGCCAATAACCAGCGTGGTGGAGCAGCTCCCATGGCGGCAATCTTTCTCCCATTGGAAATTGTTTTTCAGGTTCTGAGAATAGAGAGATTGGAATCTCTGTCAAAGGGTCTGATTCTGACTTGGGATCTGTCGTCTTGAAGACGGGTAAATCTGTCCGCTGCACAATTTCTGCCATGGCTTGGGCCCACCTAGACTCCCATGCTTGCCAGCCATAGTTTGCAGTGCCCTTTCCTCGGCGATCCAAAACATCTTGCAGCTTGTACTTGTACCGCAGCCACGTCTGCACGGCAGAAGTAGGGTAGTTGTTCCAGAGCTGACAGCGAATATGTCGTAAGGCGATGATGTCTGAAAGTAATCGTATCTCATCCCATCTTGGTGACCAGCTGGCTGTAGTTTCAAATAGACCTTCGGCTCCAAACAGAGCCTCCAAAGCAGCGTTGTAGTGTCGTTGCGCAGCGTCCATCTCCTGACGAAATTCGGCGAAGATAGCTAATTTGAAGTCATAGCGAACCCCCCACCCAGGGTATGATAATGTCTGGGAAGTTCCACGCGTAGGAGGTGCTGTGGGAGGAGGGATAGTGCCTCGATTCTTCTTTCTCCGTGCATGCTTTGTGAGGTCACGGTAGTACTCTACACAGACAGGGTGTAATATGGCGAGGACTGACGTGACGAATGCCTCTAATTCAACCCGTGATGTTCTTGGGGGCAGGAAGAAGAGAGAGTTCTTTGGGTCAAGGCCCGTCGCACGGCGGATGGTCGCAAGCCTTTCCTCAATATCTGGTGCCTCCAGTATAGTCTTGTCGCTCAACAGCACCACCACATACTTTGTGCGGTAGTCGGACTTTTGTATCTGGCCTTTGATCTTGTTGATCTCTGTCTTCAGCTGATTGTCATGGAGGCTGTTTGTAATGGGGTCGGTGGTGAAGTTGAAAAAGGAAACGAAAACGGCGGGTATGTAGTGCTGGTGCTTCGCAACCCAGGCTGGAGCGATGACACCATCTGGGAAAGAGGGGGCCCCGGGCGAGAGGGGCGATATGGGTGAATGCAGAATCCACGACGTCGCTGCAGCAATAGTGGGACTGCCCGGAGGCGTGGTCTCGGAGTGAGAGGGCGCATCTGCCTTGTGCGGGGGCAGCTGGAAGTTCTAGCAGACATCAGCCCGTCGCTCCTTCGCCATGTTTGTTTGCGGGCGCCCGTACCCTTCCTACCCTCCGCATCCTGAAGCTGTACGTGAGGCCTCTGCGACCCAGCCCCCGCGAATTCCACGGCGCATTGGTTGCATCGGCACGCAGAAACTCGGCGAGGAGCTCATTTGCGCGTTCGCCTTCGACGGGCGCTATCTCCGAGTTGATGTTTGTAACGGCCCTCCCAGGAAGCACTTGCTGAACAGGTGGGGGTGGATCGACTTCTTTGCTCGTGGCCAGACCAGAGAGGACTATCAGAGGTAGGTTGTGGACCACAAAGTCTGAAGGAAAGGCCTCCATTCTCTACGTAGGCTCAAGTCAGCGCCCCATGCCCAAAGAACACAGGCAGCTTGAGTGAGCTGGATGCTAGTCGGAGGGGCCGAGGGGCTGCAAGTTCCAATTCGAGGATCGCGTAACAGGCCGCCAGTTTCTCGTGTGGATTTGGTCTCAGGCTTAACCTTGCAGTCTTGTTATTAGTCGAATCGCGGTTTGCTGGGCCCTGGCACGTTCTCGAGAGATTGTTGGCGAGCCATGACATCGGCGGTCGGCATGTGGTCAGATTGCGGGCGGAATCCATGAATGATGCGCTAAGTGAACCCTGTCTCGTCTCTCCGCTGAACGATTCCTCTACCCAAGCCCAAGCTTTGTGGACAGCTCCTACCGATAATCCGCCTTTCGTTCGACGTGTCTTTCTAGTCTCCTCTCCTTACAAGCGCCAAAGCGGGTGCACCTTCTGTCTAGACGCGCTTCCAGTTGTTATTCACATACTTTCTTGTTACTGCGCTGCCCAGAGGCTGTCAGCGCCATGGCAGGCCAACAGCAGCAAATCCTCGATACCATCTTCAACATGAAAAGGAAGATGTTGCGCAAAGATGATTGTAAGCATACATAGCGACATCTGCTTCCGTTATTCTAACACCTACCAGCGGACACAGAAGATTCCGAAACCGCCCTCGGCAGCAATAAGCAGGACTTACGGCGCAAAGTCCACTACGCGCGCGCAAGCGATCCCGACTTTCTCGCAGACCCGCGTCCTTACAAGAAGGTCCGATCCCACTTGCATAACCTCTGGGCGGGACAGTCCACTGACCTCCCGTAGCGCATCGAGCACGCCGGTTATCACAGATATATTTTGCAGCGCAACCCTCCGCGATACGATGCCGATGGTGACGTTGTCGAAGTTGATGACGAATATGAAGACGAGGATGATGTGGAGCCAGTAGAAGAGAACCCGTACGGAAATATACATCTGGAGAGTATGTGCCCATCGCATGAATGCGTGGCATGACATGAGCTTACTGAGATGCAGACCTTCTTGCACCATTGACCTCCGCCGCCGACCTACCAAACCATCCCGCCTTGAGCGTTGCATATACCTCCAGACATCTCTCCGATCTTGCCAACGAGGCCGGAGCTCTTTCGCGAAAAGAGCAGATCACCAATGCGCGAGCCAAGAACCTGTTTGTGAAACTACAAGGGGATTCTATGTTCGCGCCTGCTGCCCTGGCAGCAATGAGCGATACATCATTTCGAATGTCACGCTCAAGAATCCCAAGTCGGCGTTTTGAGGAGGGCGAAGACCAGCGCACACATGACACTGAAATGCAGGAGGTGGTCGATGGTGCACAAGACGTGAATATGGAGGACGCCGTACAGCCCAATGGGACTGACCGAGTAGACAATACTAATGGAAACGCTGGACCCGAAGCAGTCAACGGTGCCGAACCCGTGACAAATGGGACACATACCGGTGATGCAGATGAACCACAAAAGAATGGCCAGGAAGAGCATTCTCCGATGGGCGAAGATGTGTCCGACACAGCATCGCAGCAGACGCATAGGATGACGACACGCACGCGAGCTCGAGCGCACGCAGCTTCGACCCCTTCTCCTCCTCACTCACCATCAAGCGATGTCAACGCAATACACCCCCTTTTCATACACCCTACCGAGTCGTTGCCAGACCGCGACTTTGGTCTTCCGCCAAACGAGGCAGAGGAAACGCGCATGCTTCTTATGGCATACGTTCAAAAGCAAGAAGAAGTCGCGCGGATCACGGCTGACCTCTACCACGGCTTGCTGGAAGCTGACCGTCTGAGGCACGACGTTTTCAAGTGGTCGAAAGCAGAAGGCCATGTAGGAGAGATGAGTGATGGCGAGGATTGGTATGATAACGAGGAATGGGGCCTCGAACAGGATCTGGCCAAGGGTCGTGATGAAGAGGAGGATGAAACCGCAGTAGCTGGGAAGAAGAGCACAAGACAACGGCGAAAGCCTGACAAGGACGATAGGTGATTTGCTAAAGGAAAAAGGACAGTCTATTTTTTATTATCATTGATGCACAGCGAGATACCACATTACGACCCGGAATGGAAATCACCCTCTTACACGGGCACATACACTCACCTGGTCGCTCCTGCTTTGCGAAATTGATCACGTGCTTTCGCGTTTACAGCACATTTCCTTCACCCACCAACCCTAGAGCTTCTTTAAATCGCCACCGCACCAAGCATGGAGTATGTCCTGCGTTGTAATGATTTAAAATGTCGGACGCAGCTCCATGAGCGCGCTTTTGTCACAACTTGCAGGTTTGTATTTGTTTCGTTGCGTCGTCATATCTAACAGAAATGCAGTCACATCTTTTGCACCAATTGTGCAGATGCTACCAGTCTTTCAAGATCGACAAATGCGCAACGAGTCTGTCCAGCATGTAGCGCGCCGCTTCCTAACCCAGATGATGTAGTCATTGCAGGTCTCAATCCATCAGAAGACTACAAGACTTCAGTATTGAGTGGCCTTAGCCCGACAATCATCATGGAGTGTGCAAGCCGTGGCTTGGCCTTTCATAGTTACCAGACATCACAAGAGATCATCTACCAAGAGCACCTCGCAAAGGGCCTCACTGAAAAATATAACACATTGAGCCAGCAGATGGATCAGCTCATCCACGATGCCAATGCGCAGATCAAAGCGCTTCAGGACAAGATGCAAGGTTTGCATCATGCATGCCCTAATAGCAGACTTTGAAATTAATGACCTTTAGCTATGCAAGCAGACCTCGTAGAGCTCGAGACCAAGAACCATGGATTTGCGGAAGCCTTCAAAGAAAAGACCAAGGCACACCAGAGAACACAGAATCTCTACCAGGCACTCAAAGCCCAAGTTATGGCTTCGCATGTAGCCCATGCTGCCGGTGATGAGGCAGAGTTCGCGCTGAAATCAGCCCGGGGAGATCGCTTCATCGACCGCTTGCCGGGCGCCCGGTCTGGTACTGCGAACTTCAGCCAGACAGGCCCACCACAACAGACAGGCGACAGACTGCATAAGAGGGTCATCAGTAGAAGCTCTGGTAGTAGTGGGCGACAGCAGCAAGGCAGCATTCACGTTGGTCCTCCTTTCAATTCACAACTGCATGGACGCGGTCTCGGTAGCAGAGTTCACAGTGGTCGTAAGTCTATTCTATGGTGTTGATTTTGGACACGTGGTTTTCATGGGCGTCAAGCTGACCATAGAAAGAATATGTCTCAGTTGATACACCTTCTCAACCTCGGAGAAGTCGCCTTCCGGTCCTCGGTGGAACACGTCAGAACCCATACCTAAATCAAGAACCAACATCTTCCTTTCAAAACTCACCAATGATCCGACAACCAATGGCTGGTGGTTTTTCGCACAGTCGCAAGCCATCAAGGAGGACTGGTAATTTCGCCAACACTGGCCCGCTGGGACCATGAACGCGTCATCTTGTGGAAGAAATCAGAGCTGAAAGAATGAAATGCGATGATGATTCCTGATTGGGTGTGTCTCACATGCTGAACTTCAAGGGGAAAGCTCTCACACCATGTAGAAACTTCCTTAAGTCCAATGCAGATGCAGTCATTGCAACACCATCTTTCGCAAATATATCTTAATGAAACTCCCACATAAATATCAAAGAAATCATGCAAATAATGTTTGATGAGTCATGAAGTTCATCAATGTCGTTGGATCAACGCGTTACTAGGGTACAAACGCGTCACGGGACCTCAAGTCACCTAATCCAGCAAACCCACTCCCCTTCACCTATCACAAAAAAAACCATCCAATCATCCAATCATCCAACTAAACCTTCCATCCTCCATAAAAACCCTCATAAAAAAACCACCAAACCCAACATAAGAATCGTATACCAAGAAAATAAACAAAGCCCCAATCCTTGAAACATATCCAACTCTTTTGTCCAGAAGATCCTTCCGAATAAATCAATTTTTAGATAAACACCATGATACAGTCGCTTGTATCGCATCCAGAAAAGATTTTGCGTGTGCCTCGTTTATCTACGTATCAAACGCCTGATTAAAAAAAACCAAAACCCTAGTGTTTGCGACGCGAGCGAGCGGATGTTGAAACGCAAGAAAGAAATCATGATGCTCATGCGAGTACTAGATTTTGTGGTGAAAGTGTTGGAAGAATAGTCGTAAAGAACGAGCGTAGCGTTGTGGAACGTCTTACTTTTTTGTGGGTTTTGTTGGTTTTATTGGATTTTTTTCCTTGGTTTTGGGTTTGTTTTGGAGTAGAGAGAACGAAGTGTAGTAAAGGAATGCGCTGCGTTTTTTTCTCATAAAGGTCGTTGGTGTCTTTTCTAGTGTTTTTGGTCTTTGTTGGTCTTTGGTCTTAACCAAAACACAGTCAAATACAAGAGAAGAAAGAAAGAAGGAGACTCGATGACTAAGGCAGTGTGCCGTTTTGTCGACAGAGAATTGAGGCGGCTGTGAGATCATGGTTGGATCAAGGTGCCATCTTATTTTTCGTGGAGTGGTGGTGTGTGGTTACCATCGGTAAGAATGGCACCGTACCAAGTGTGTTGGTGGATCGCAGTAGATGCAGCCTGACATCTATGATTATCCCTTAATACAGCAATGGCTTCGACCTAGTACTGATCTGCAAGTCCAAGGAGATCATTGGGATGTTGGTATGGTTGTCCCATGTTTGCAGTGTTGTCTTGCGATGCCTCGAAACTATTTAAGCCTTGACTTCCATTACTGTATAGGTCATATGGTGTGCCAGCTTGGAATTGCATGCTGCTCTGACGAGACCTTTGAGAGCTTAAGCTGGGAGTGGGAAAGCCTGGGTGTTTTTTCCGGTGGTGTTTGAGACGGGCGTCAGTCCGCTTAAACAGTTGACCACAGTAGTCGCAACAGATCTGAGGACAATCCGTGTGCTTATGGCGGATATGTCTCGCAAGATTCCCTTTTCCGTCCTTATTTCCTTTGAACTGCACGCCGCAGTGAGGGCAATGTCGATGTTCGGGAGGTATCGAGGTCGTCGAAGCGGAAGGGTGGGAGCGGCCATCGCCCGACCTTTTATCATCAGTCACTCCATCCCACTAAACCAAAAGCATTACTTACCAAGCAGGAGGATTTATGTTGGTCTGGCGGAGATTTGTACCACCTGAAACATGGTGGTTGGGATGAACCTGTCTGGGAATTCTCCGATGATCCATGATTTGGGTAGGTCTACCTCTGGCTTGTCCGTACCCGCTGCGTGGTTCAATGGGTTGATCATGCGCAATTCTGTAGTCGATGTATTGACCGGATCTTTGCGAGTCTGACGGGTTATACATGCCAGGGGCAGCCAAGTGAGTAGCTTCACCCATATGGTTGACTTGAAATGCACCTGGGCCCGTTTGCGGCATTGCTTGAAGATGAAAAGTTGACCAAGGCCCATCATCTTTTGTCAGTTTTTCAAGAACTGGCCCCTGAAGTGTTGGCAACACAGACATTCCGGGAACCATGCTGTTGAAAGGGGATGGCTCTCGTGCACCTTCTGAGTCGCCCTCGTTAGTGTACATTAGAAGCAACCCTTCATCAGACAACGAGTCTGGATCTAACATGATATCATCCGTCATGTCTTTCGTGTAGTCCCTTCTGGGTGCTGTGCCAGGACCGCGGCGAGGGGGGCTGCAAGGCTGTAAATTCTCAGCAAGAGTGGAGCCTGTTCTCGATAGACGTGCTGAGCTGTATTGGCTGGCGACAGGCGTGTGGTTCCGGACAACCTCAGCGTACGTGAGGCCACTTGTAGCAGGCAAGTGACCTGTTCCCTGTGATTGAGTACCAGGTACTTGTTGACCTGGCTGCCGTTGAGGGGATGGAGTCAACCCGTAGCTACGCTGAAGGGTTGATCCTGACGCCTGGTTTTGATAGCCAGCTACCAGGTTGGTGTATGGACGAGATGTTCGGTTTTGGGCTTGAGAATACATCCTTGGAGGGCTGTTTGAGCCACCAGATAGCCGTTGTCGATGCATGGTGTGCTGCCGAGCGGGAACGAGAGAGCAATCCTGTCCGCCTATTTGGGCCAGACTCAGATGTTTAAGCGCTCTCAGATCGAGGGTTTGAGAGGTACAGAGAGATTGCTGCTCCTCCTAATGCACCTCTATCCGGTTGGAAGATGAGAGCGACCGTAGTATAAAACGGTGCCAGGACGCAGAGGCAAGGCGGTATCTAAATGGAAAAGGGTAACGAACGACAATTTCTGCAAACGGAGATGAAAAAGAGAAAGTGGAGAGTTTGGTTGACAGGTTGTGTCGGGTGTGAGATGGCGGCGGTTGCGTGGTAGTTAACACGCACGTATGGGGGGGGAGGACCTTCGTCCTCCGCTTCCTTGGCAGCAACCTATCAGTACTATTCAAACACTGACCCGGTGCATAGGATGTGATTTACGGAATGTTTTTTTTAAAAATAAAAGAACGGTGATAGAGCAGACATCTTCTATTATCGGGGGATAAGGCGGTCAATCGTCTACAGTGTTCTGTGATCCAGGGTGGTGGTCGAGGTGAATAGGTGGTTCAGGCGGGCACTTGTTCCGGGGTCACTAGCCCCAAAGAGGAGGGCAAAGTAACTTCGTAATTCCGCATCTATAGGCACATTAGAACACGTCTCTTACGATTGAACCATTATTTACAATCGTGACACCAGTACATAACGTAGCATGTCTACCTTCAGCACAATCGTATGAGAACTGACTCCCACTTGCGTTCTGAAGCGCAAGCACTTCGTGATAGCAGATCCTTGCTATCAGAGATGACGAACAGCCTTGCGCTGGAAATGATTTGCCCCCCTATTCTCTGCGTCGTGGTGTCCTTTGCAGTTTCGCTTTACGACTCCCTCATCTTGCCAGCGCATCTGTCGATCCTCCTTTACACTCCCTTGTGTACTCTTCCGTCATAGCGCCGACAGACTACTGCAGGTAAGATGAAGAATCCTTGACGAAGCTTGAGTTCATTTCATTTGATGACGTATGTATTGGTCCATTGGCTTCTTCCGATTGTGCCTTGCGGAGACAATGTTTATGCTCATCTTCGATGGGTTTGGCTGTGTCAACTCGATCCCCCTATGTATAGTATTCTTTGGAACTCAGGCATGGTTGCCAAAACGTCTTCTTCGCGTGATCGAGGTGGTCAGGGTGATGATCGTACAGCGTGTCTATAGGTATGCCATACAGAACTCCATCGAGTAACCTTCAGAAGGCGCGGGCTTTGCAGACGGTACAGGCGATGTGGAGGTGATATGCTTAGGCAGTGACCTTTACATGGCGGACATGCTCATTGTAATACGACAACAGCAGAGGGCTTGGTTGGAATGATGGCGACGCAGTCGGCATTGTGCTTGAGTAATAGTTATGTCAACTTAGAGCTCTGTGGGTAGCGTTGAGGGTACCGTACGATGTGTCCAGACAGTCTATGTATGACTAGGAGGCTAGTAGTTTTTCCAGATACATAGCTCTGGGGGGGATGTCTAGCGTCTTGACGTAGCAAATGAAGATTTGGGACAGAATATGTGCTACTATTAGGCGTTTTTTTCAAACAGCGGGAGTCCCATCAAGTCTCAACACAGTGAAAGCAAACCCTCTTATCACAATGCTAAGCCGAGCTCCTGCATCCACGCCACAGCATAGATGGCTCACTCCCTGCCTATTAACTACCCCCCTTTCTGCATAATGGCGGGGAGGATTGCTTCCTAGCTAAGAATACCTTGTAACTTTGGGGCTACAATGCAGGACGGACGCCACATCCAGGCGCATCAGGGATGAAGTCGTTCCCACTGTTCCCATGGATGAGTACCATTGAGGCTCTGCCCACCTGCCAGGCTGATACCGTCATAGCGAGTTAATGCAAGCCTGTTCTTGGACCACTCGCGCGCCAATTCTTGGATTGATTGGGTTTCGTGTCCTGTCCAGCTTGCGTAGAGGACGATTTCCTGGATCAAGCACATACAACATTGACCGGAGAAGGGATGTATTTGGTCTAGGACTGTTGCATAGTTTCTTGCGTACATGCCTTATGGTAATGGTGTGGATGCCTACAGATACAGCCATGTGGTGCGGTCCGCGCTTACGTTGGTCACACGGCTATGCTGCATCAAAGCCTTGTAAGCCACTCATCCTTTTCATTATTCACAGCTGAACTGTCGCAAATTTAGCGCTAATGAGAGCTCGTAATCAAGGCCCTCTGAAACCCTAGTTTATGAAAACAGCAAGTAGGTCTAGCGACATTGAATCTCGAGGCATCATGTACCATCATGAACAGAGCAACTGCTCAAAAGACCTGAGACAAAGATTCAGCGTGACAAGAGTTATGTAACAATAGACTCAGCATTGAACGTGCGAGCCGTCGAAACGATCGTTCACAGCGGGAACATCGGTTCCCGAAAATGTGGCTGGCGACGCCTTCGCTGTTAAAGGACAAGTTTCGCGAATACTACCGATCACAGAGTATAACCAACCGTAAAAGGCGTAATGCGTTTACTCTGCGCGTGACGACTACGGCCCGGATCTGGTAAAGACGGAAGCGCTATAGTAGTGAACACATATGCCGAGTCTGCAGCCTCGCTTGCAATTCCCAAATTCTAAGCGCCTGCTGGATAAAGTGTAGTTTACGACCCCACTTCTCGCACACCCTCTCACTGTACAGCGCTATTTCTCACCACACCAATTCGTCTCAACCGATTTCAGCTGCTCAGGTTGTGACATACCCCGGCTTTCTTGTTGGGCAGGAATGCCGTGCCGAAGTTTCCAGCCCGCAGTGAGTACGGTCTGGTAGCCGCCGGTCAATCGTCCCAAAATTTCGGACTCACTATAACCTGGCAAAAGAGACATATATGTTTCACAGCGTTAGCGTAAAGTCCAGAATGTCTCGTGCGCGATCAGCGTGCCGTTGCGCGCGGATCCAACCCACCGGCTCTTAACATGTCGAAATATGTAACATGGGGGCGAGGTGAGATCGGGCTTACCGAACTCCTAATACAAGACCACAGCCTGTTGACGTTGATTCGAACTGCTGCAATGAAGTCTAACACGGCCATGAATACGGTGTGAGCTATACGACGATAGCGTAAGGTGAGACGCAGATTAGTGGTCATTCAATCTACGTTCCATTTCCGGAACGCGATATGGAATGTTAGCACGAGTTCTGTGACTAAGTGAGATGGTTTAGAATAGTTGAGAGCGATACCCACAACTCTGGACGGGAAATTTGCGCCAGTGTTGCCCATGGGCACTCGTTCGATGACAAGAAGGATAAAACTAACATCTCTCAATGACGAAATCGAGGGTTTATCCGTGAATACAACCCACGGAAAGTCATAGAAGCCTGCGTGAGCACTAATGTAATGACGCGCTAACGTATAACGCCCAGCCTTGCATCTCAGTATAGTATCTTTTGGACTGCGGCTAATCGATTGTGGCTTGTGTCTAAGACTATGAGCCCAACGTCATGCTGATGTTGGCCTTGCCCAAGAAATGAAAAAAATTATGAAAGCCGAGGTGAAATTGATGAGACCAACAGTTTTGGTTTGAAAGAATGCCTTACTACTGGAGGGCGCGGTGATAGTGGTGTATGTAGGAGTGTACTTTTGTAGTCTAGCGTGCGATTCTCCGCAGTAGGTTTCTAGAATACTTGAACAATGCGCATTGTATTCCCAATCAGACCATTAGAAGAAATCAATTCGGCTCACCGGATGGTGTCTGCCGCTGCCGATCGCCATTGTTGACTTCACGGCCTCAAAGCAGTAAGCTGCTGAACCAGTGTGGCTTAGATACAGGTTTGGAATCCTTACGCTCTTGCTGTTTGGAGGATATTTCTAGATACAGAGGACCGCAGCGACATGCTTTCCTCGAATTGAGTAATCAGAGCGAGATAATCTCCTCTTTCGGTTTGTATTTTGGGCTGACAAGTCTGCCTGTGTAAGATCATTAACGTAGAGAGAACTGATGGTCAGTAAGCTTTACATGTCATAATGGGGGCGCTTATGGCACGGGAGACCTATGGTAATCATGCTAAATTGACTCAGTATCGAGGCCAGCGATCTCAGTCGCAAGTAGGTCCGTGGTGTGCCGCACTCTTGCAGGCAATACCGAATCCACATCCTCCTAATGGAAATGAATCCGGGGGCGAGGAGAAGAATGCCATTTCAAATTGACTTGGTCATTTATAATCTAGAGTATGTTGGTTCAAAAGGCCATGCTTATCCGCGTTGAGACAACACGCCATCTCAATCTATCCCACTTCTCATCTTCAGGGCTTTGTTTCATCCTGAACTGAATAGGTCTTTACCGATAAACATGGGCCTGTTTCAAGAACTTGGTGGAAGGATGAAAGTTGTTAGCCACAAAGAGATGTGTTGGCGTGATGATCATGAGCAAGTAGCATACAACCAGAGAGTGAGTCGAATACGGAAGCATGAATACCCCATGCTTAGAGGTGTGTTAAATCTCAACCCACCTCACGTCAGTTGCTGACACCCAATAGGCCTGACGTACCTTGATCATGGCGGCACCACTCTTGCGTCAAGATCATTGATGCAGTCCTTCTGCAGTGAGATGCAGTCTACGCTTCTTGCAAATCCACATTCAGATGCCTCTAATCCCAGCAATACTGCCATAATGGTAGAGGAGACGAGGCGTGAGGTGTTGAGGATGTTCAACGCCGATCCAGCTCATTTCGATGTTGTATTCACAGCGAATGCAACTGCAGCCATTAAACTGGTCGCGGAAGGTTTCTCTGGATGTAGAGAGAGCTTTGACTACTTCTATCATCGCAACAGTCATACGAGTTTAGTTGGCGTCCGCGAACTAGCTTTTCATAGCCACTGCTTTGCCTCCAATGAAGAGGTATCTGACTGGCTCTCCGGCACGTATGATGGCCTTCGTGACCCACAACGGCCGGTATTATTTGCCTATCCAGCACAATCGTAAGCAAATACTCCTGCATGAGAAAATTTTGTACAGTTGCACTAACTTCCGTACCGCGTGTAGAAACATGAACGGTGAACGGCTTCCATTAGAATGGGCAGGAAAATTACGCTCCTCGGCCAATCACCTGAAAGCGTATACACTGCTTGATGTTGCTGCTTTGGTATCAACTACCCCTTTGGATTTGAGCAACCATTTCCTTGCCCCTGATTTTGTTACACTTTCTTTCTATAAGATCTTTGGTTTCCCAGACCTTGGGGCTTTGATTGTTCGTAAA
This sequence comes from Bipolaris zeicola 26-R-13, assembly GCF_000523435.1. Taxonomy (NCBI): domain Eukaryota; kingdom Fungi; phylum Ascomycota; class Dothideomycetes; order Pleosporales; family Pleosporaceae; genus Bipolaris; species Bipolaris zeicola. The sequence goes on from NW_006912133.1 coordinate 104,740, forward strand.
GCTGCTGGCCATGTCTTCGACAACCGAAGGTATTTTGGAGGCGGAACGACGGAGATGACGACATGCTTTGGTGATGCCTGGGTAGCCTTAAAGGATTCAAGCTTGCATGCCCGGTTGGAGGACGGGACCATCGCATTTCGAAGCATACTTGCTTTAAACTTGGCTATTACAACACACCAAGATCTATTCGGTGGGCTTGAACAAGTATCCAAACACACGGGCTGGCTGGCCAATCGACTTTATCAGCGTCTCGTCAACTCCAGACACTCGAACAATTCGCCAATGTACAGGATATACAAATCGGAAGATTCGAGCTATGACGATCCACAAACGCAAGGCGCAACCATTGCTTTCAACTTTTATAGGAGTGATGGATCGTACGTAGGTCCGTGGCATGTCGGCTCCTTCCTTCGGAAGCATGCGATCCATGTTCGTACGGGCACTTTGTGTAATCCCGCTGGAATATCGTGTGCATTAAAGCTAAATTCTGAGTGGTTGCGTATGGCCTTTGAGAGGGGATATCGGTGCAATACGGAGCTCGACATCGTTGAAGGGATACCTGTTGGTGTGGTAAGGATTACATTTGGCGCAACGAATACCATTGAGGATGTTGAGAAGCTCGTTAGCACTCTTTCTCAACATATCCTTCAGGAGGAAGACCATCTCCAGACTGTGAAAAGAAAACGTATAGGGAAGAAGGACTCCGTCATGGGATATACGGAAAGCAAACTGGTAGTGGAAGACTTCGAGGCTAAGCCTAGTAAAGACGTTTCGCCTAGAGTTAGGAGTCGATTCTATAGCCTGAGGAGGCTATTGGGACATTGTCGCGAGAAAATGTTGTAAAGTAGATGAGATGTGCGACCAGTAGTCCAATTCGGCTACCTAAAATGACAGTTAGATTTGAAGGGTTACAACGGTGTGTTACAGCACGGTCAATGTCATGGATGCGACCAAAACTGCTATTTGATCCGACTTATGATGATCATCTCCCACATATCTAAGTTGATTGGTGACGAGGTCAAGCCGATCACAAGTGCGTCCCGTACAGGACTGACAGTGGTGCGAAATGAAATTCGCCCCATACAACCTTCAAGCAAGGTTTTTGGTCTTATTCGGGGCCTCTCACCTGTCTTTTGAGTGCTGTGTGCCTTCTCTGAAGATAGTTTGAATATTGAGATGAGAAGGATCGGAACAGCTGTGGTTTGACCCCTGCTCCCAGCTCCAAACTGGCCACGCCACATCGGAGTTTCCGAAGCTATTCACAGCTATCGTGCTGAAGACCTTCGTATCATAGCAGTCAGCTATGCATTTGATTTCGAATCTTGGTACGCATTTTGCCCCATCGCGTTTGTCCGTATTTAGCAAATGGTGTAAGCATAAACACGAGCATGCTGGAAGTCGTCTTTGGATGTGAAGCTGGTTGTCTTACGCATTGTAAGCTCGAAGCATGGGAGATGCGAAGTATGTTATATTGTATTCATTATAGTCAACAATGAGCTGTTTGCGAACCCTTCTCCAGGACCAGGCTTTAATGACTCACCACAACCCAGATACAAGCACACATTTTATGCATGCACCTATACGTGGACATATTAGCATGGCTGCCTTGAAATAGAGCGAAATCTTAAATGAATTCTCCGCCACTAATATCTTTCCTAAGTCCCATTGTGAGGCATAGCCTCATTTTTGCGTCCTTGCACTCAGGGGTTAGCGATATGCAATCAGCCACACGATCGACACCACCAAAAAGCAACATAACGTGGTTCACAAGCGAGTCGGCCACCCAAGCGAGTCGGCCACTTTACACTAGCGCGTCAACTTCAAGTTATTACAACAGACTTTTATCATAGTTAATAAACTATTACGATATACTAAATTAATTATCAGAATCGCCGCTAT
>NW_006912134.1:0-105632 GCF_000523435.1 Bipolaris zeicola 26-R-13
TCTACCTTCTCTCTGAGTTAATATCTCTTCACGTGGTTGGGACATATTACTTTGCAAGTGATGTTCGCGATGCCAAGAAAAAGTGTCCGGCTCGGTGGTGTGTCCGGCTCGGTGGTGCTTTACGTTATATACTTTATTATATACCACGGTATACTATTTAGTCCGGCCACCCGATCCGTCGGTCGGTTAGTCGGCTGGTTGGCTGATCACAGTCACAGTGACGATAGTGACAGTGGTCATGGTGGTATAATGCGTGGTACGCGTATATACCCAGTCACAACAACTCCCCAACAAACAAAAAAACAAAAAAACAATTACTATACGTCAACAGCTATGGGAAAGTGTGATGAGAAAAACAAGTGGGTAATGTGATGGCATCGTACGATGTTTTTTTGTCGTTTTCGCTATGGAAGACACTTACGACTTGCGCTTGCATGTTGCCTCACAGGGCTGTCTACAACGGTAAATCGAAGCGAAAGAGAGACATCCTAGAGCAAAGGGAGAAACGAAAGTGGCGAATTTCAAACGGTCGCTGGTCCAAAGTTTGTCGGCGAGTCCGGTGGGAGGGGCAAGCTGGAGGATGGATACCAGTAGTAGCGAGATAGGCGTGCAGCACACCCTCTTCGCCTTGGTGCGTTGAACTATCGCGAGTCGTGAGTTTGGTGTGGCTTTCACTATGGTATGGGGGCCGCACTAAGTGGGGGGGTTTCTCTTGTTCGTATGGTAGCCAGCTCGCTCAGCAGAAATGTGGCGGGGGTGACATTATTTCTCGCTTGCGTTGGTCTTGGTGCTACATACTAGTTTTAGGGTTTTGGAGAATTTGGGGATTTGTGGCGGTGGTGCCCGTTCTCCACGTGTGCATTAGTTGGGTGGATGCGGGCGTTGGGCGACGTCCAACGTCCACTTTGGGGTTACTGCATGACACACCGTGTGGCTGGCTGTCTTTTTGTTCCATTGTTTGGTACGGTACTGGCTAGCTTCTGCCAGAATGGCATGCGGGATCGGAGATCGGAGATCGGATGGACATCATCAGAAGATGTCATTGTGGTGGAACTGGTACGAAGAAGCTTGCATGAGACATTGAGCCTTCAATCCACCTATCTTACGTATAGTACATGACAGAGAAAGCTACTCATCTTTTTTGTTCCTCATAAAACAACAAATGCAACATAACCGCCGTATTTCTTCCATTCATCCTCAGACCAGACTCAACTTGACCTTCCTCTTGCCAGTGCTCTCTTCAAGCTCATCCGTAATCCTGACAGTGACCTTCTCAAACAATTCAACGCTCCTCTTGACATCGCTCTTGATATTGAGTACATAGTTTTCAGCATCGAAGTCGGCCTCTGGCTCTGGAGTCGCAAGATCCCTCAAGCGGATAAGGCTCTCAATACCAAAGCGCGGCACAAACACCACAAAGCCATTGGAAAAAATCTTCATGATGAACCCTTCCTCGTTGATATCCTTGCCCTTGAGCGCCTGGCCGACGTAGTACTCGATCGAAGCTCGGCCAGCCATTTGGGCATTGCGGTGACGAACATTGATGTTTTTGCATACGGCTTCGAGTTTGGCTTTTGATTGCAAACTGGCGTCTAATTGCTCGTATTCAATGGCAGCAGCAAGCTGACGATGCGCTTCGAGATCAGCATAACGACGAATAGGAGATGTGAAGTGGGTGTAAATTTCGCTGGCCAGACCGTAATGTCGAAACTCTGGATATGCTTGTGTACCTGCGCAAAAGTACTCCGCGGACATCATGCAGCGTGTAGCCATGATTCTGACTAGAGTGTTGAAGAAGGGGTTGTTAGGGTCAACACACTTGTCGAGCGAGTCGGCCAGAGCCTTGGAACTGTCCGTCTTGATTTCCATTCCCTTCTTCACCTTGAGCTGGTTGTCAAGCTCCTCAAAGTTTGTTTTAGGCGGGGCTGCGTGACGGCGCAACAGAGCTGTTTGTGGAAAGGCCTCATAGTTCTTCGCGGCGACACTTGTGTTGGCGAGCAACATGAACTCTTCTACGAGCGAGTTGGTGTCAAGATGCTTCTTGGTCTGCACGTCTGCTGGGTCTGACGTCTCGGATTCCGTTCGGACCTTGACCTCTGGCGAGGAAAGATTCAGTGCTCCTGCATCCATTCGCTTTTGCTTCAACTTCTTCGAGAGCATGAGCAGCGTCCGCATGCCCTTTGTTAGGTCGTCGGTTTGTGACTGGTCATCTATTCGAATCTGAGCTTGTTCGTAGCTAAAAGCCTCCCTTGAGCGAATGACGGACTTTGTGAAGTGAGAAGCAACAATATCAGCGTCCTCTGTCATTTCCCAAATCACAGAGAAGGCGTATCGCTCAACGTATGGTTTCAACGAGCACAGATCTGTTCCAAGAAGCATGGGAAGCATGTCTATGCGTTTATCGACCAGATATACCGTCGTTCCACGCTGACTGGCTTCTTTGTCCATTGCGTTATTCGGCTTGACAAAGTGTGATACATCGGCGATGTGAACACCGACCTGGTAGTTACCGTTTGGCAGTTTGTGGGCGTGGAGAGCATCATCAATATCGACACAGCCGACAGGATCGATAGAGCAGACTAGAAGATCGCGAAGATCCTTGCGCCCTCTCCAACCCGGATCATCCATGTTAGCGGGTACTTTCCAGTCGTGGCCTTCCGCAGGTAAACAATCCAAGACTGTCTTGGGGAATGGCTTGTATTGCACGTCCCACTCGAGTAGTAAAGCCTCAGTTTCTGCGCCCTTTGATTCAAGTTCACCAAGTGATCGAACAAAATGGCCAACCGGATACCGCGAATCTTTTTCCCAGGAGTCGATGGTTGCCAGAACGCGCTGACCAAGGAGCTCTCCAGCCTGCCGTGTTCGTATACGGATCTTGGGTATGCGCTTGTCCATAGGGACGAGGAAGACAGTTTGTTGCTGTCTACTTGATTTTGATGAAGAACGGACCGAGTCGCGGTCGATATGGCCCACGTATTGCCGCCAGTTACGCTTGATGATGCCCACAACCCGTGCTGTCGGCTGCGGCCGTCCTTCTGTGCTCTGACCGTGGACCCGTTTTACCTCCTCTTGTAATGCTCGTCGCTCCCTCACGGGAATAACGTTCTCCCCCTCTTCTGCCTCAGCGTTGTCGTTCTTGTTCACTGTCTCCTCTTCGATAATTTTTGTAGACGGTGCTTTCCATTGATCTTGAGGCAGTACTTCGACGACGACAACATCACCAGAGACTGCACGATTGCTGTTTTCACGTCCTAAGATGAGGAGTGACTTGTCGAAAGCAGGTACATGCACAGAGCCTTCGAGGTAGTTGTATGGTGAAACGTTGAAGATCCCCTGGTGTAAAGTTCCGGCTTTTACCCCCGTCATCATTTTTGAGACGGAGTAGTGCTCCGAGTAGAAGACTTCTGCCTTTTTTGATCTGACTTCGCGCTGTTCTTGCGCAGCACTAATCATGTCGAGAAGTTCATCAGAGTTTTCCAAGCCGGAGACAAAGTCGGATACTAGACATGAAGGTTAGTGTTGTGCAACCATGATTGCGCCAGAGACTCACATGTCAGACCAGGCACATCCTCGTTTTTGGCTTTGCGCAGATTGTCCCTGTCATCAGTAATCATGACGACGGTGGGGATGCGAGTCTGCGTCTTGCTTTGTGCTTTGACAGCGTCGGTGATGTGCTGGTTGTACCATTGAACAGCTTTGCGCACTGCCCGGTCATTGCGGTCATTGATCGTCTCGCCGGGCTCTCGGACTACATTTGTCTCTTGCCTGAACTCGTTGAAAAAGACGTAGAAGCGCTTGCCCTCATTCTTAGTCAGAGATATCAAGCGGTGGTAAAGCGGCAACGAGCGGTTCTTAACCTCCTCGAGCACGGTTTGCAGCACAATGACATCATGAAAGGCAGTTTCGACTTCAAACAGGTCCATGCCCGTGAGGAGGGCATTGGTGTCTGGAACTAGATATTGGCCATTTGGAAAATGCTTTGATCCTGCTGGTGTGTCGGACAGGACGAAAGGAGATGCTGAAATGGGTTAGTGTGGACTGCACGTGAAAAGGTGCTATGGTTAACAAACTCTTCTTGGAGTAGTCAGCGGGCGCAATTTCGAGACATGCTCTGCAGAGGTTCGATGAACAGGGAATGTCCTGTCGTAGATAGAGCTCTCTGACAATTTTTTGGACTTTGCCGCTTTTTGTTGATCGCACGTAGACCTTGCTGGAGAGATTTGATTGGCCACGGTCGGCAGCCGTGGAGCGCTTGAGACTGAAGTACTCCATGTGTAACTGAGTGCAGCCAGGGCGTGTGGCTGCGAGTGTGGGTGTAGTTGTGGTGGTGGCGGGCGTGGGAGTGAATAGTAGTCTGCGAAAGATTGATGCCAAGACCGGCAAGCGGTGGGCCCTTGCTCAAGCTAGCTGAGTGCACGCCAGATGACGGAGCTTGGTGGGCCCGCGTATGCAAGTCGTTAGGTGCAGAGGAGCTACTACATCGATACAAGCTCCCCAACCCAACCTCCAAGCTTCCACATCGCCCACCACCCCTCCCGCCGCTGCATCCGCACGCCCACCATGTCTTCGCCGGACCCGCCCACCTACCTGACGTCGATCCAGAACAACATCCGCGCCCGCCCCATCTCATGGGAAGGCGCCGTGCGCGCAAAGACCATCACCGATGCCGACCTCAAGAAGATCAAGTCCATCGACAAGGTCCGCAAGGAGCAGCGCAAGCAGACCATCGAGGCAGACGTAGATAGCTTTGTTACCCTGCTTGTCGGCGGCAATGGCTCCCAGAGCATCTTCGAGGCAGCCGCCAAGCGCCAGGACATCATCCACTACATGCTCGTCCTGCTGGGTGATATGATTGATGGTACGCATGCTGCCCTTATGCTGCTGCCTGCAACGTGAAGCTCATGGCGACAGATATTCCCGCCTTGACATCGGCCCTGGCCCGGCATCCGGCCCCCTACAAGCCATTCCTCCCGCTTCTCAAAGCCTCGTCCAGCAACGAAGACCCTGTGCCGCTGCTTACTTCGTCGGTGTTGTCTGGTCTGCTGTCACACGCTGTCACACAATCTTCCAAGACTACACCCCAGCTTGACGAGGCCCTCGCTCAACTCTTCTCCTACCTCTCGACACTGGCAAAAGCCTCCGACGCCGGCCTGCAGGACATTGCCGTGCGCCAATACTCTGCTGTGCTGCGCAGTAAGCGCTCTAGGCACATCTTCTGGGAGCATAGGAAAGAGACGTTGAACCCTCTATTTGACATTTTGCGCACCGCTGCGGGATCCGCAAAGGATACGGACTCGACCCTATACAGCGCTGGCGCCAGTATCCGCAGCACAGCTGATGGCGCCATCTCAGGTGGTGTTGGCCTCCAACTGCTCTACCACGTACTTCTCGTTATCTGGCAGCTCAGTTTTGAGGGCGAGCTCGTTGGAGAGGGTCTTCAAGAGTGCGCTATATCCCCGCCCCACCATCCTCTGCCCCCGCTAACAGCCACAGTGAACACGACATTGTCATTCTCTACACACAGCTCCTCAAGGTCTCTCCCAAGGAGAAGACTACGCGCCTGCTCCTTTCTACGCTTGTCAATCTCTTAACCACAAACCGTCAGACTTTGCTTCCTACCGCCGTCCTGGCTCGCCTGCCTTCTCTCCTTACAAGCCTGAAGTCACGTCATTTGACCGACGAGGATGCACTCGAGGATTTGCAGACTCTAAACGAGCTGCTCGATGAGTACACCAAGACTCAAACCACATTTGACGAATACGCAGCCGAGCTCCACTCCGGTCACCTTCGTTGGTCTCCGCCTCATCGCAACCCTACTTTCTGGCGAGACAATGCACGTCGCATATTGGAAGAGAACAAGGGCGAACTACCCAAGAAGCTTGCAGAGATTTTGTCAAAGAGCTGGGAAACTGACAAGCAGGTATTGGCAATTGGATGCAATGATGTTGCATACTTGGTTAAGGAGGTGCCGGAGAAGCGACAGCAGCTTGAGAAGTTGGGCTTGAAGGGCAGAGTTATGGAGCTGATGCAAGAGGCGGATGAAAGTGTGCGATGGGAGAGTTTGAGAGCTGTTGGCGAGTGGCTTCGGTACAGCTTCGAGTCCAAGACGGAGTTGCCCGTCAGGTAACGGGTTTGAACTGTATCAGTGTTTGTTTCGCGATGCAGTAAGAAGCGTGTTCAAGTGCTTGCCCGTGTACATCTTTGACGTCAGACGAAATATACGATACAGTAATCTGGCTACCAGATGTCTACGCGTTATCCACCAGTGTGTCTTCCATCGTACAGTACCACACACTCAGTATATTAGTACCCGGCATATCTCATCAACATTCTTTCATGTCATCACCCTGTACCCCTCTTTTGGCTTCTCGTGGTTATTGACCGTGTAACCTGACTGGAGTGCGAACAGTTGCTTTGCCTTGTGAACATGCAGTATCTACATTTTCATGTAGATTGTCGATAGGTTAATATATTGCAATGTATGATACATGGAAATAGAACGTGTAAGAGACTAGTATCGTGTATACATTTGTACGAAGGGGATTTTACATTGAATCATCCCAAGTTTTCAGAACACTCAGCAGCCGAATGAAATTCATTCTTACCGAAGCTTTCATTTTTGCTTACTTTAGCGCTAGAATTATTGGATTCCAAGCTGGGATGTTAGAAAAAAGCGGCACATCCCGTTTCTTGGAATAGTGGATCGATACACTCTCAGGTCCTGAACCTCTCTACTAGGAAGAGGAGGGAGAGATTTTGGTTATAGAATAACCAGGTTATTGTTTAGATGTAGTTTTTGAGATGGAGCGTCTGTGATGAGCTTTGGGTGTTTGGAAACACTTAACTTTCCAAACCCAATCCATGTGACTTGGGTTTCCAAGTGCAAAAAAAAGATCCAAAAAACATACAACAGCGGGGATTCGCCAGTGGTCACCCACCTGACTACTAGTCCGCCGGTCGAAGGCTTAATGTCTGGGGAGCGAACGGGACCCAATGCTGTACTTCGCCGATGGTCGTATGTGCCAGAAAAAAAAAGTTAGGGACCAGATATTCGGAGGTTGGTCGATACAAGTTTGTCAGGAGAGAGATATAAGCCACGTGACTTCGCAATAGTATCAGCGCCGTTTGCTTAGATATCTTCTCTTCATGTGTAGGTGGAGAATATTTACTTCACCCTCTCCTCGACACTCCCTACAGGCGCTTAGAAGAGAGAGATATAAGAGATATTACATATGTAGAGAAAATGGTGTGGTGGGGCAAGCTCCTGTGGGGCAAGCCTTCCCGCAGATGAGAACCACCATGCCGTCACTGCTTCAACCAAAACCTCCATGTTTCGACTCTTTCGACCACTGATCTTCACGAAGCCCTTCGTGCGGCCACTCTTGTCTGAAACAAAGGGCTTCAGTGCAGTGGAAGCACTAGAATATCTGGATAACACAAAGAAGCTTAGCATACCTGGATTCGACACCAATAAACCCGCAGTCTTTAGATCCGCATTCTCCGATTTCCCAGCGGCGAAGAAATGGTTCAAGGCAAGCAATGAACATTCTGGCTACCCTCAGAAGCTTGATATGGGGTATCTGGAAAAACATGGCAACGCAATTGTGCCGCTAGAAGTAACGCGACCATCCGCCCACAATGTGCAGAACGAGACGTTCGATCGCGTCGAAGCGCCTTTCTCCCTTCTTTTAGCCCACATGGGCGCAATGGAGGGGCAAGATGTGCGCCTTTACCTCGCGCAACACTTGTTAGAAGACCTTCCAGCGGAATTGAACAAAGATTTGCCCACGCCATTGACTTTCCTAACGTGCTTGAAAGCTCGTGGTGACATCTATGCGTCGAGTCTCTGGATGGGTAGACCGCCGACTCGTACTCCGTTGCACCGGGATCCGAATCCAAATCTCTTTGTGCAATTGGCGGGTAAGAAGAAGATTAGGATGATGACGCCTGAGGTCGGAAGAGGCGTGTTCGAGAGGGTGCGGCAGCAGATACGTGGAGCTGCTGGTGATGCGAACATGAGAGGTGCAGAGATGATGCAGGGGAGGGAGATGGAGGATCTTGAGAATGCAGTGTGGGGTGAGAATGAGAACGGAGTAAGAGGATGGGAAACGACCCTTACAACCGGCGATGCGCTATACATTCCTTTGGGGTGGTGGCATGCCGTGAAGGGTGTTGGGGAGGGCGCGAATGGTTCTGTAGGTACATCGGCTTATTTTACATGCCATATACTAAGTATGAATGCTAGGTCAATTGGTGGTTCCGCTGAACAAAGACCGCTTTTCAGAAGACCCCAATATTCCGCGTAGTTATACCGCAGCAGCGTTCAGTGGCCCTACAACTGCACTTCGACCCTGACAGTAGCCTCCGTCCCATCAATCCATGTTCCAATCGACCTTGTGCCAGGCAAAATCTCTACTTCACGCATCACACGCTCCATACCTATCTCCGCTTCGCTATCATCTGAATTCCAATCATCCTCCACAATTTCCGTAGCCGACTTGCGTACCGACATCCAGTCACCAGTTTCCCAGACCAGTCTGCATTTGATAGGCTTGATGTTGAGGTGCTTGCCTACGACACCAAGAGTAGTATATGCAGTGCTGCCCATTGGAATCTCTGTTTCAAAAATCGTAGATGGGGAGGTTGCGAGATAGAATCTGATGCGAAGCAGCCGGGCAGCCAAGGAGTTTGGATTCACAGCATTTGCGGAACGCTGGATATCAGGCTCACCATACTCCTCGCACAACCACTCGTATCTCGGATGACTTTTCAAGATTTCCTCCCGCAGGTTCTTAGATGCAAACTGAAGCTCCTTTGCTATCATGGAAAGATAGTACGACTCTGCGTTCAGCCGCTCTTTTTCGGTGATCGGACTATGGTTGAGCGTCTTGAGCTGACCCAGTCGCGCAAGCGTCAGCATGTACCCATCGTCGGCAGTCAAAGAACGGCCGTCTGGTGCCTGAAGCGATTGGTACAGGGGGTTATGTGAGACTCGCAGGCTCTGGAGGCCAGGAAAGACGTGGACAAGCTGCTCGATGAAGCTCCATGTCGTTATCTCGTTAAATGAGAGATCAACTTCTCGCACCGTTTTCGGGAATAGTGGTGCCGATGCGCCGGCGCCGGCTATCTCGGAGACTTTGTTAGATTTCAAGATCAGTCGCTGGAGGTTCGGTAGCTTCGATAGACATTCGATGGATGAGAGGGATGTGATGTGATTGTCTTCGATTGTGAGGTCGGTAATTGTTGGGTTGGGTGTATGTGATGTGAGTGCTGTATAAAGGTTGCTCGAGGCGGAAAACGTGGTGAGGGAAGGGAAGAGATGAGTAAGTCGTGCTATGTCAGCCCAAGGAAGAAATGTGTCTTCTAGCTTCAAAGACGTTATACGTGTAAAAGCTTTCCTGCACCTTTCCTGCTCCGCGTTCGTAAGATTTACATCTCGGAAGCGTGTGCCGCTGTTCTCTTTTATTAGCATTCTGCTAGAGTATGGGTGTAGCAGTGAAAGAAAAGGCAAAACCTACTCTACCCTCAAACTCCTCAGTTCGGGTAACTGTTCGCATATTGCCGCCACTTCTCTCCAATCCTCAAACAGATTCCTGCTCAAATCAAGTTCGATGGCTTTTGGACAAGCATCCTTTACGTCACTCTTCTCACCATCTTCCATCCACTTCGTGCCCCGTGCTTCTGGACGATGCATACATAGCCCATCCAAAATGATAATCCTCAATTCCGACAGCTGAGCGAGCTGCCGGCGAATCTTGTCGAACCCGATTTCCTCTGCTGGCTTTCCATTGAAAGTTACTGGCTTCCGATCCTGCTGTTTATGCGGTGCCTGAAGATTAAACACGACTTGGACATCCGGATCCTGGGGTCCTTCCTCCACATACTCTTCCTCTTCAGACGCATACTTTGCTTTGAGCGCCTTCACGAAGGTACGCGGCGGGTCTGGTTTGCGGGCTGGTCGGATAAAGGATCCAGAGGTCGGAGAAGGATTCAAACACGTAAAGTATTGAGTGCCTTGGTGCGAGCCCGAATGCTTCCCACGGGTAGGGTCGTCCCATTCTACTCCAAGCCATGTACCCGTTGTTCCCTCTACGGAGCCGTGGTAACGAACCGTACAAAGGTGGGAAGCATACGAAAGGCGTTTACCGAGATAGATATCTGTTGTCATTGCTGACCCTGATGTCGACCAGTGAAGCAACGTTGAGAGTGTACTGTAATTTTGATAATATTCACGTGGTCCTTCTCCTTATGTTGTGCCAGAAAATTTCTCAGTCTTATCGGAGTGGTTTTCGGAGAAATCGAACTTTTGCCCCAGAATCAATGCGATTGACTATCGTAGGCATCAAATTTGGGTGTTGCATGCAGGTATAAGGCAACCGTGCACGTGATGTGGCAAGTGGAGCCTCACTAGCGCGGTACCTGATCGCCGCTTCGAGAAGTCCTGATATGCGCATAGCACATCCACGACCAACGCGCCTCACTGCACAACCATCTGCACTCAGCAAGTACAAGTCGCGTAAGAGTATAATATCCAAAACTCTCGTAGCTCTTCAGGTTGACCAAAAACCTCTCTGAGAGCGATCAAATATGGATTACCAGGTATATTCACACGTCACGAAAAAGTTGAAAGCAGCTGCTAACTCCCACAGAATCGCGCAGGTTCCAAGTTTGGTGGAGGAGGTGTCGCCTCACAGTCTGCGACGAACGCCGATCGAAGAGAACGTCTTCGCAAGCTTGCACTCGAGACGATTGACCTCGACAAGGACCCGTACTTCTTCAAGAACCACGTCGGTAGCTTCGAGTGCCGTCTCTGCTTGACAGTCCATCAGAACGATGGCTCATATCTCGCACATACGCAAGGAAGGAAGCATCAAACAAACTTGGCGCGCCGTGCTGCAAAGGAGCAGAGAGAAGGGAAAAGGGACGATGTCGGCCAGCAAGGACTGCTTGCTGGAGTGGTGCCCAAGAAGAACGTCATCAAGATTGGGCGGCCTGGATATCGCATCACAAAAGTACGCGACCCCAACACGCGTCAAAATGGCCTGCTATTCCAGTTCCAATTTCCAGATCTCACCCCTGGCGTAACCCCCAAGGTCCGTATCATGAGCGCATACGAGCAGAGGGTTGAAGAGCCCGACCCAAACTACCAGTATCTCATTGTTGCCGGAGAGCCTTATGAAACTGTTGCGGTCAAGTTGCAGTCCCGTGATATCGACAGGAGAGAGGGCAAGTTCTGGTTCTGGTATGACGAAGACGCCAAGGAATTTTGGTGCCAGATCTTGTTCAAGACTGAGCGTGACGAACGTTTCAGCGCAGTTCCCGGTCTTGCACCCGGCCGCAAGTGAATCAACCCAAGGGCAATTTTTTTGCTTTGGAACTTAGATTTCATCGCTTCTCCGGCAAGACACGATTCATAATTTGAGTCAGGCAAGCGAGCTCTAGCCTGATCGTACGATACCAACAGTTTATGCATTTTCGAATTGATGGCGTTACAATGGCGTTATTAACAACAAAGACATCGATTTTGATGGAGCCAAGTTGGTGTATGTAAACCCTTGGTTGCAAGATAATGAATACAAATCTGACATAACAAGCCATTGGCAGAACCTTGCTAAGTCCTGAAGTCAAGAACATCGAAGATCAAGAGTGAATCCAACAATTGTCCCGGGACCGTCAGCATCAAACTCTTCGCGACTGCTGACGTTGTATATACAGTCACGTGATAATATATATTTGCTCAAGGTGAATACTGACGAGTAGTAGACATATTTCTGCAGTCTCGGCCTCTGCATACCTCGTAGACCTCATCTGAGCATGCTTGCTCAGTATTGTGTTGTTCAGCTGATCGCCTGCATTCGCGTGCCTTCCCTAAACAACATCGGTATCGATAGTCTGCAGCACCTGCCGCAGCATCCTCTCACCGTCTTTCCTCGCTTCCAGCCTCAACCTTTTCTCAATTCTACCATTCAGTCAATGTCTCAGCATCGATTTGCCTCATGATCTAATGATGCGATCATGTCCACCGTCATCTGGATACTAACATTCTTGGCACATTTCATTACTTTCTCTATCAAACGACGCATAAGTCGTTTGTTGTACAGCACATTACACATATCTGGTTCGCACTTGCAGGGGATGTGGCGCAGTGGCATGCAAATGTAGGTGCCTGTGTTTCCTGCCGTCTGTCCAATCCAGAGATTCCCTGTGAAAGGTGCATCTCTGCGGGAGCACTACCACTACCAATTCATCGACAGGGGTTCTGCAGCTTGTCGCTCCGAGACATGCATGCAGAAACTGGATGCCTTGGAGTTACTGATCAACAAAAAGACGTGTCAATCTTGCTTTTTTAGAGATTTGACCATGTCTGTTCTCTTGACTGGATAGTCTGAGCGTGATACAGACCGATGATGACCTGTCTGGAAAAAGACATATGCACCAAAAGGGACTGTTTCGGAGATTCATTGATCTACAGCCGCAATGCTTGGTCTAGCCCTGTCCCCTACTGGCTACGCAAGCTGGCTGTTTCCCTGTCCAAGTGTACACGACATTGGAACCGAAAAGTCAGATTCTCATCTTGAGATTGATGACGGTGGTAAGCAAGAAGACGTTTTCTTTTTCGTTGTAGAAGTCGTAACAAGGCTCCACGTGTTATGGGTGGGCACGATAACTCAGGGATTCCCACACCTCGTACTCTACCCGTCAGGGTCAATGCATGTGTGGCCCCTGGCTCGGTCCCATGAATTGAGGAAGACGCCCTAGGCGGAATCAAAAGACAACACGCATGAGTGCTACGTTAGACACGACCAGCTTCATCAGCCATCACGCTCTTCGACAAAGACATTTACGGGTGTTGTGGGTGATCATCTGATAGCTATGGATGGGTAAATGCGATAACCGCCCCGGTCTTGTCAAGCCTTCACGCAACCCAGTAGCGCCTGACCACTTGTTGACAGAGAAAACCATTGATTTAGTATGGTGATTGGCTACAACTCCTTCAGTCGTTGATGCAGCCTCGCCGCACCTCCCCACTTTGGAGCGGATCGCGGCACTATTCGATTGTAGTTGACGTCTAGCCTGCAAATCGCCCCGACAAGGATACTAGAACAAGACCGCAGGGTTACGTGAAGCTCCGAAGAGGCAGGGTTCCGTCCAAGGATAGTGCATGCGCGGCCTCTATCTCACGAATGCTCGGGAACATGCCGAGAGCATTAGCTTGTGCCGTCTTGTTTGTTTCAAAACTCAGATACGACTAAATTTGGGAGTCTAGACAGCATGGCAGCAAAAGCATGTGCGTGTAGATCCCCGTGAAGAGTCGGAGGTGGCATGGTTACGCGAATGACGACGCCTCAAAAGAGCAGAATTGCATGGACTATTGATGTTTTTTGAAGCAATTTGTTTTTACCTCGGTGTTCTAGGAGCCGAAGAAGAAGAGCATGTAAGCTTCACCGCTAAAGCTGTATGGTCCCGAAGCAGTCGGCTCCCATACCGAAAGCCAAACTAGAAGCCAAACATAGGGTTTGGCTTCGAGTGCTCCATTTGACGGTTGCGGGAACGGACACACTCGCTCGTTTAAGTGGTCCTGTCAATTGCATCCCAACAAGCCGGGAAGATGAAACGAGGATGGAAAACAAAACGATTGCACGGGACGACGTACGACGGTTGCATCCGTCGGCTGCAATGCCAGTCGAGACTGACCATGGCCCCGTCATTGTGTGTGGTTTCTGTTGCTGTTGCGATCCAGCACAGTGGATAGAGCTGTCATATGATGATCAAACAGCTCTCCTAGCTCAACAGCAGTGCCCCGCCAAGCAGTCGATTGGGCCTATGACTATGATTCACAGTGGAATGTTTCAACTAATCCTTGTAATGTGCGCGCTACAGATGTCATGACAGCGGTGTACGGGTTTAGTAGCGTAATGAGCAAGGTCTTGGACCGGCTCAACAAGGACGACGTGGTATTCAGGTAAGGCGCCCGTGGCGACATTGACGCTCGCGCCCAGAGGACGCATTGCAGGTGTGGAGATTGAGAGCCATAGAGAACAGGTTCCAAGTTCCGCTCATGTGGTAGTTCCGGGTTTACGAAAGGAGTGGATACAAGCGACGGCACACTTTGTGGAAATCACTCAATGGAGAGTAGGTATTAGCCACCAACCGGATGCTTTGGTATATTGTTTCTCCAGAACCCCAGCGATGAGGAGCGAGTTCGGATGCGAGGACGCTTGATCAGACAAAGAATGGTAATACTTCCAGATTAGTGGCAAGACCCTGCACCTGCAGGGCAACAAGGCAGATGACAAAACTTTTGCCTCAGGGTCTAAGACATGGGACTATTGTGGCACAGCCTCCCGGGAACGCGTCAAGAGGCAAGAGACGACAAGCAACGAAGGCGATGAGCAGGGCCAAGTGGGCGGGACAAGAAGCCGCCGCCGGAGTAGCAGCAGCAGCAGCAGCGGGAGCAGGCATTTGCATTGGACGAGACAGCACGGTTGAGATCTTCTAGCATATGGATGGAGATATTGTTACTTCGCGCAGTTTCAGGCCATGTGGACGTCGACGAGCACAGACCGGGTTTAGGGTAGTTAGAGGGAGCGCTTGATATAGTGGAGTAAGTAAGGCAAGCATGGCGTAATTGAACCCCCGCTAGGACAGTGACGCGAGCTGCGGAAAGGCTGTACGGTCAGATACGGACAAGGTAGGACGGTGGGGATCGGGTGCAGCACGGGCAGAAAAAAGCTGCCGGGGTCTTCGACCAAGTGCCCTTGTTCAGCGGGAGAGCGGGTCGCTTTGTGGAACAGATCGCCGAGTCAAAATAAAGAGGGCTTTTGGTTTTTTGGCCATAAGGCATGGGGGAATGCGATTTCGAATCAGAGGCAGCGTTGAGTAGTGGGGAGCTTGGGCCGAACGGCAAACAAGAATCCCGGAGTCATGGAATGGCGTCGAGCAGTCTGCGCTCCATGGGCGCTCATAGGCCAAGCGCCAGGCGAGGGCGCTACGCGTACTAGACGACGACGACGGCGCAGCCGGCTAGGGAATACATACTTACTAGAGGAAAATGCAATACGCATCCAAGCTCGGCGATCAGCGTAGCTCAGTCAGAAGAGGAAGAGACAGACAGGGTCGGGGTCGCGGGAATGCGACGGGCAAGGCAGCAGGAAATGATATTGAACAGAGGCCAAGCCAAGGGCAGCGCGGGTTTGAGCAGCTCCACAGCAATAAACTTGGGCTTCCGGATTCGGCTGCTGCGGCAAGTGTTTCCCTCTGGGCCTGGTAGCAAGTCAGACGATACGGCTTGATTGATAGAAGGAGAAAGGTAGATGCATGACTGCGGACGCCAATGCACGTATCCAGGGTAGTCCTGTCTTGGGCGAGCTGCAGGCCCATGGGTGTGCAAAATCAATGATTCGACGGCAGCCTGCTGACACTTTGTTCGCCTTGCTGGGAGACGGTCCATCAGCAGGTGGACAGGCGTGCTCACTGGTCGACATGGGGGGGAGTTTAGAGCGAACTGGTTGCAATGGCCGCTCAGAGCTGGCCGGCGGCGGTCGCGTCGGCAGCCGGAAGCGGCCATGATAGGCAGCTCTGGGCAATGGGCCACGGCCATGAAAGCTGAGAATGGACGGGAATTGTAATATGGAATGAAACGGGAAGAAGAAGACGAGGACGAGGACAATGAGGATGATACGGATAAGGATAGGGAGCATCATCAGCCGCGATACTACTTTACTACTATCACCCACTATCAGCGGCATGATGAGCTGAGGCAGCAGGCCCGGCGTGCTTCGGGTGCTTGGCCCAAGGGCGCTGTGGAGACTGGGCCGTCTGGCAGGAGGAAGGAGATCCAAGCTAGCGGTCGCTATCGCGCAGCAGCATGATGCGAGTAATCCTGTTCCGCTCCGTTGAAGAAGAAGAAGAATAAGAATAAGAAGAAAGCACAGGCAGAGCGGCATGGGCGCGTCTGCCCAGCAAGCCAGCTCCTAGCCGTAGCAGCGAAAAAGCCACCGGGTCGTGCAGGGCCGTAGGAGAGCCACTTTTTATCACACTGCAGCGCCTCTAATGCCTGAAGCTTGTCGCCGTCGTCATTGCGTGCCATTTGCTCACTAGACGACGTCTTGTCTCCGCCGTGCGGGCCGTCAGCTGCTGGGAGACAAGGGCATATCAGATTGGGCCTCGCCCATATTTCGTAATTGACCACAATCCAGAGGGCGTCGCTCCAGTCCCCGTCCGCACACACACACACGCACACACACATACCCGGCCTGGCCTCTGCTCTCGCCGCCCGCCTCTTGCCCGCCTCGCTGCGTTGCGCTGCCACCCAGCCTCTGTCCGCTGCCCGCCTGTCTGCCCTGTGTCTGTCTCCTCGGCCAGAATAGCCGCGCCCACGACGACGCTACGTTACGCTACTCTCTACATTCCCATTCCCATCCCCATCCATCCCTATCCATCCATATCCATCCCTCTACCAACCACGCACGGGGTTCCTGCTCCTACATACGCCGCGGTCTCCCCACCCCCCCGTCGTCGTCGTTGCTGGCTAGAAAGCCTGTCACTACCCAAGGTTCGTCTGCTTCCCATCCCCCAACCCCCCCATCCCCCCAGCCGTTCGCTCCGGTGCTCGTACACTCGTTCCTGTGTGCGCGTGTGTGTGTGCGCGCGTGGGTGCGAGAGCTGCCCTGCTTGCCCGGCCTGGTCGCGCTCCCGCCCCAGGACCCATCCCGCCCTAGCCAGCAACGCAACGCGCGCGCTCGAGTGCTGCAAGTCACCCTTACAGCGGCTGCTCGCAGACACACGCCTTGGGTTGCATCTCACGTGGCGTCTTTTTGCTCCACCGTCGGCTCCTGTCCACGGGCACTGATCGCGCACCGCGACCGAGCGCGCGACGCACTTTTGTTCTGCGCCAACACCTGAAACTCAAACTTAACGCCTTGTTAGTGTCTATCGATCAGCACGCGCGGACCGTCGCCGTCACCAACCCGTGCCTTTTTTACATATTCCTCCGCAATCCTGGGCTGTGCCACCTGTTCGTGCATCGAACAAGTAGACGCCATCGCCTTTGCCCACACTTGCCCGTACTTGAACTCGGCCTCTCGCTGCTTTGGCCAAAACACGAAGCGCGTGCCCTTGTCCGAGCCTTGGCCCCACCTGCGCCCTCCAACTCGCCCTCGCCTCTCTCGCCCCAACCTCAATCTTGGTTCGACCGCATCGACACCCCGTCCTTCTCCATCACCATCCAGCACATGACCGCCGCCCACAGCTCAAGCCCGTTGTGCGCCTAGCCCTACTAACCTCCCTGCGCCGATTGGGCCCGCCCTCCCTGAGCTTCACGACGCTCGACGGAAGCTTCCCTCGAGCTCGGTCGCTCCCGCGCCGCCTGGATGTACTCGGTGCATGTGCAACAGCCCATACAAATCATGTCAAATGGTGGCATTGGAAACGGCATCATGGATTCCGGTACCATTGACCCGTCGCGTAAGTAGTCGCGTCCCCTTCCCCCCCACAGCTGCCCTCTTGCTTTGCACCGGCCTGCGCGTCTGGTTACATCCGACGCAGCCTCCCGCGAGTAATTGTTGACCTTGGCCAGATGTCTTCTCCGGCCCCCCGCAGCCTGTCGCACAGCAACAGCAACAATCGCGCGGCCTGAAGCGCAGTCGCTCCCCCGATACCAGCTACGAGCTGCAGGGCGACGACACTCCAAACAACAAGCGCAGTCGTGGCCGCCCTTCAAAGGGCGCAGCCGCGCGACCCCCCTACGGCGGTTCTCCCAACCGCGGCTCCCAACCTCCCCAGACCCCATCGCAGCACTCAGGCGCCGCACCGCCCGTGCAAACCCCCCAGCTGCAGGCCACATCGCTGCCTAAAGCTTCCCCTCCCCAGGCGTCGCCACCTGCCAAAGCGACGCCCGCCAAGCCCACAGTCATCAAGGCGCTGCCCACTGTGCGCGACCATACGACTGATCAGCTCAATGCAGAAGGCGACGAATACATTCCGCGCGAAATCGACGAGGCGGGAGAGCGAAAGGTGACGCAAACCGGCCACCCGCTTGATGGGCGCGAATACCGATGCCGTACCTTCTTTGTGCCTAACCGAGCTGACAAGCTCTTCATGCTTGCCACTGAATGCGCACGCGTTCTGGGATACCGAGACTCGTATCTACTCTTCAACAAGAATCGATCACTATACAAGATCATTGCCACCCAGGCCGAAAAGGACGACCTCATTCACCAGGAAATTCTTCCTTACTCTTACCGTTCCAGGCAGATCGCCATCGTGACCGCCCGCTCCATGTTCAGGCAATTTGGCAGCAGGCTGATTGTCAACGGACGGCGTGTACGCGACGACTACTGGGAGAGCAAGGCCAGGAAACAAGGCTTCACTGAGGAAGATGCGGCAGGAGAAAAGAGACCTGGTGCAGCAAAGGCAAGAGAAGCAGCCGCCGCCGAAGCCAACCACGCCAACGCCATGGCCTTTGCCCATCCTGGAGCTTATACAGGCAACAACCAAGATTATCTAGGCTCTGCAATCAATCCTCTGCAGCCATTTGGTGGTCTCAACCCCGCTCCAGGAAGCATGCCGACCACAGCCCCGGATGCATATAGTCACCGAGCCACCACTGACCTCCAGCCTCGGGACTACAGTGGTGTTCAGCGCCCACGACACGAACTGCAGGGTACCCCCTACCAAGACATGACTAGGCCAAGCCCATCTGGAGAGATCCTCAACGCAGCTGCGCAGACAGCCGAGGTTAACAAGCAGCTTGAACAGCAACGCAAGAACCGAAAAGAGTATCTGAACGACGTCTGGACACGTCCGCATGAGCCGCCGGTGCAGCCGAACCGCCCAGGAACAGCAGAGGGAGAGCATGCTCCACAAGTCTCACAAGCTGTTCAGTCTCCGCGCATGTCTTCGACATCTGTGACCATGCCAGGAAGTCAATATGGCATGACAGCACAGACACCACAACGACCAGGGCAGTCCATGGGTGCGCAGGCTTACCGCCCGCAAACCATGCCCCAGAACAATATGGTCCCATCGCCCATGGCTCAACAGCACACTCCGCTCCGACCAGACCAGATGCACCGTCGACCACCGAGCATCGGCATGCCTCAAGGTATGAATGCTTCAAGCATGGGACCTGGAGGCATGCTCCCTAGCGTCCAACAGGCCGCGGGGCATGGATATCCACCATCGCACATGTGGCAGGGACCTTCACAGCCATCTCCCCTCTCTCAGCAGCACAACATGCAGCAATACGCTCAGCGCCCTCCTCAGCAGTCGCCACTTCCTCAGCAATCTCAGATGCACGCCTCGCCGCAGCTCCACCACGCCCAAAGTAGCGCTTCGATGCATGGCACTCCTGTTCAGCAATATCAGACTATGGGAGCCATGGGCGGTTCCATGCCTGGCGGGGACAGCGGGTACCAGGCAATGGGTCAAAACCCATACCAGCCTAGCCCCAGCCCTCACCAATTCATGCAACAGCAGAGTGCTGCTGCTCAGCAGCCTGGCATGCCTGGCTGGGCACCACCTCAGACCTCTCAACAAGGAGGATGGTCATCTTACTAGGGGAAGCTACTGTCCAGCCTAACCTCATCAAGCGCAATGCAGGTCTGCACTGCGACGCCATGTCCGTCACTGGAGATTGCATGGACACTCATCTAGTTCGCTCTGGACTGATATGATTCCCGGAAGCCCGCGGCGTTTACTGGTTTAGATTCATGTCATGCCAAGAGCCAGTCGCTACGATATTCACCTACTGTTTGCTTTTCGTCTCATCTCGCACACTACGCTCATTCAACCCTGCACCCCACTTGGCTCCCCTACTCATCGGCGACAATGACCTTACGATACACGAGCTGGTTATGAGTACGCCAAGCAACGAAGATGACACGATAGCATCATAGACCCGGCGGTATGGGGAACCACTCTTTTTATCCGGAGCCCGGCGGCTCCAACTCCCGTATATTTGCGACTTTTGAAACGCACCTTCTATTCAGCGACCATATTCGCAAGGTTCCTTCATGCTACTCTGCTTGGCATGGAACCGACTTCCCCAGTTTTTTTCTTTCCTTTGCGGCTTGATAGTAATTGCATGGGTTCAGTGCGAGCAGGACAGACGATTGGATACTCTGGCAGAGTTCTCTATGTTGCATGGCTAGTGGCGCCGCTCTTGGTCAGATTGTCACATCTTCTAGCTACTGCTATTTTATCTTTTGCAATTTTCTCCGAGTATTAGCTGCCCCCCGTTGTATCCGTCTCATTAGTGGTGGTTTAGTTATCGCTTTGCACAAGATTCCCCCCAGATTCCCCGCACCTTGTTTTTTGTGTTATTTTTTTCTTGTGGTATTACTTTACAGTCGTAGGCATCTTTGTATATTGGAGGGAATAGGCTCTATGCTTTTGGCATGGGCTAAGGGTAGGGATTTTCAAGGAACGTCTAGACAGGCACTACTTGGGGGCTCGAAACACATAGCCGGAGGCCTTTTGCATCCTTCCCTTAATAGTAATCTCCACCCCGTTTTGCGCGAGATAAGAATCTTTTTACGCTCAATTACCGTTTGGTGTTCGGACATGTGCCTATCTGCGCCTAGCGAAAGTAGCATCCATGAAAGGTACCAAGCAAAGCTGTCTCACCATGTGCCTGCACCCCAGGTATTTCGTCCGTCTCACAAAAGGTCATCCCGGAAGGGAGTTGCTTCATCGATCTACAAATGACAGCATCTTATGAGTACAAGCGCAGTCCCACTACCGCAATTGCGCGCATGTTTGACTGGGGGGGGGTCGGAGGGGGGGCGGTGGCGGCGGGGACCACTCTTGCCAGACCTGCATTCGAAGCGGGCGAAAGAGCGAGCATGGTACATGGGTTCTGCAACAGATCGTGGAACGGATGCGGGAACGGACGGCGGCAACGCCGCTCAGACCACCAAAGGCCATGCATCATGGACTTGCGCAATCAAGGGTTCGGCTATTCCGGGGGGGGAAGGCATGTCATTGGAATATGCAAGCTTTTGCGTTTCCCTTCCTTTCTTTCTCCGTCTCTTACTCTCTCACTCTCTAACTCTCTGACTCTATCCACGTCACCGGCAAGCCTCCCATCCCTTTCTTTCTCTTCCTTCCAAACCTTATTTCGTGGCGTCAGTTCTCTCTCTCTCTCGTCTTTTGTCCTGGTTTGTCGTCCTCGTCCATAGTTTAAAACCTTTTTTTTTTCTTCTGTTTCTTTTCCATCTTTTGTTGAGGTTTTTTTTTCTTGCGGTCAAATAACATAAAAGCCCTTTTTTGACGTTTGCATTTCCCCAAAGCACCTGCTAAATCTAATTGGCTGAGATTTTATTTGTTCGACCAACTGTTTTTTTTTCTCTGGTGCATTTTGGCGCTTTGCCAGCGTACGCGAGCACCCCCTCTTGCCCCTCCCCGACCCAAGCTGGGAAAAGGTGAATTAAGAGAGACACAATTGAATAGAAAAAGAAAGGAAAGGATTGATACTGTGCCACTTGGGAAATTCTGCCCGGGGGCTCAATTTTTTTGGGGGGAGGGGCTTTTGCGACCTGTCGGATCTACTCCGGCCTTTCTTCCTTATTCTTCTTCTTTTTGCCTCTTGCTCGCTTTTGCTCCCCAGCCTGACGGGTCCCCCGCGCGTTGTGCGGCTCAACGTACTTGTTGTGTATCGTTACCTCGGATCTCTCTGCCTCGCTGTCCCCCCGCCTCCTCCTCATCCAGTGTTCATCCTTTTTGGCCATTGGCCTTACTTACCAATCTTTTCGAGTCAGGTTTTTTTGCTTTTGCGCTCTAGTCTTTTTAGGAATGCTGAACGTCGAAGCAAATGAGTAGCAGGGGTTTCGTCCGGTGAACGAGCAAGATCCCATGTATGTGGTTCATAATCTGACCGTTTTTTGTGCAATACACATTTTACCCGCCAACAGTCTTTTTGCGACATGAAGTTTTTGTTTTCTTCATTTGAGTTTGCGGTTGGCGCACAGTTTTTCTTGTTTGGACTGTACCCAGTCTATCGGTATTGCTTCTTTTTGCTGCGCGCTGAACATGTCAGTCTTGATTGCTTTTGGCCTATCTTTTATTTTTTGTTTGCGGAGCTAAACTCCGTGTCGAATGATTGACGATACGTAATGATCGTGGGGCCTGGTCGGTGTAAGCCAACATGTCGCCATTGTCTCTGTCTCTGTCTCGCTCGCTACTTTTTCTTCCTTGTCGCGTTCACTATCATAGGCTTGGCGGGATGGTCGGAGGCTATGTTGCATCGACTCTAGGGCATTTCATCGATCAAGTTTAGTCGCTCCGTTGGTTCCCCACTCACACTTTTTTCCCTCCTTCCCTGCCTCCCATGCCTCTTGCTTTCTCCACAAGCGGGCCCTGCATCGTCCTGCGAGGGCCTTGCCGCTGCGTATCTTTTTGCCAAGCTACGTTTGCACCCGGCGTTGGGCCAGAGGAAGCAGGTGCTGCTGGGGTTCGATGTGTAATGTGGCTGAACCCTTCTTCTGCAGGTGGTCCTTGGCCTAGGTCCTTTGCCTGGCGCGGTGGCTAATCGCGGGTTTTACTATATTATCCATCCATACACATGGCGCTGCGTCATTGACTGGGCGTTGGACATGGCCTGATGGTCACCTCCACTCTTTGTGCAGGATTCATCAACATCACATGAAGGCATAATTGGAAGATTTCAGTAAACGGCAGATGTGGAAGTGGAAATAGGTGTGCAGTTGATGATGCATTGTTGGTGCAGACCAATCGCTGGTAAGCTAGCTCTCTGGTGAACCTGTGAGGTGATGTATCATTACTCGTGGATAGCACCGTATCTCACATCCGATCGGGTTGGTTTCCTTTGTTCCCGTCCTAAGCCCTAAACTATACAGCAAGTAATACAATTGGTTTACATAAACCAGGTGAACGTTTGAATGCAAGAATACATATAGACCCCATCTCTCATATATGAGGTGAGGTTTAACGAGGCTGTTGCTCCTAAAGTGGTACTCACAAGGGTTGTAACTCTGAGTCCAGGACCACACCTATTGGTCGTACCCAGGGGGTTGCATGAGCCGCATCCGGGTGGTGATGGCCCTGGAGTGAACGCCTGTCTTTCTGCTAGCGCTCCATTCTATGCTGGAGCAGCAGAGCAAAGCCGCCAGAGCGGTTAGGGTGATGAGAGTGAAGCTCTTCATATTGATTGAGAAGAAGATAAGGTAACATGCGAGTACATGTGGAAGAACAAAGGAGAAGACTGTTGTGATGTTGAAATAGACGCCGATATACTTTTCTTGTAACGCAACAGTAATGTCTTATAGTTCTCCATCATTTCTGCTTACCTTTTCCAAACCAGGTCTGTACAGACTTTCGGCACCGGTGTAAGCAATGAATTTGACCAAGTCACTACACAACACCTTGAACGCGGTCTTTTTCGTGCAGTACAGTCCTTGCAAACCAAACTCCGTTTCGTAAGATACACAGTAGGGCCGTCAAGAGAAGGGCCGCAGATTTACACGGTCCGATGCTAATTGATCGACTCAGTAGCTTTGATCGCACAAACGACGTGGAGAACTCGGCAGTTGTAGTTGATGAATGATTTCATATGCCACGTCTGCAAAAGTATGGTACGCTACCGCTGATAATGAGGTATCGAAAGAGCTCTATAATAACTAAAAGGAGCCCCTAGCGTTAGCAAAGCTAGTTTTCTTTAGGTCTGCGATACGGAGTGGTAGATAGTAGCTACAGTTGGCTCAGTTCTCTTTTCCCTGTGTGTTTGCGGGTCTGAATAATCCCGACTGGATGGGCAAAATACAATTGTAGACATGGTGTATATCCATTTGTCCGGTGTGTAGCGGATTATAGTTTCACATACTTACTTGGTACATGACCCGGTAGTGATTGAATGCCTAATCTACTAATGTGTTTAAAGCCTAGACTGTTGTGGATTTCTGCGTCGTAACTCAACACCGCGTAGATCTTCTTGGCATTATGCGCTATGAAATCTGACACGCATATATGCAGGAGGTTGACATTTCTTCTTTTATGTTCAAAGTGTGTTCAGCATTCAATATCTCATCTATTGCACGATGTGCTCACCGGGTTAGCGCCGCTGATAGGGTCTTGGCGTTCCATTCACGCTTAGTGCTGACCTTTGCTGGATGCAGTATGCAAGAGTGCAGTTCAACGCTTTCTTCTAGTGTCTATATGTTCAGGGTTTTATGTTGTTGGATAAGCGGTGAGTTGCTGATGCTTTTAATCATGAAGGATGGAGATGCGATTGGATGGTTCGGAAGGAACGAAAAGCCCGTATCTAGCCCTTGGAGCAGGGTTGAGAGGTGTGAGATAATTACGGAGTCTGAGTATCTATTTTTGTAGGATGGAGTTCATGTTCCCCATTCATTTCGCTTGTTGCTGTTGTCTTTATTCTTTTCCAGGCCTTCATAGCTAGTTCTGTCACGGTACTATGGCCAAGGTTTTTTATTCGTAGAGGGGCGTCTCTGTAGTCACAAGCCATGGTCTGAGATCCCAACTAGCAGTGAAAAGACTCTCCTGAAACTGACACTTATCCATGACGAAATGGCTGTATTTTCTACATACTCCATCTTCTCATAGGTGACATTCTTGATCTGCAAGATAAGAACATGGAGTTCTGATATGTTGATGACTCGATACTAATATTCAGAATAGATCATTTACGTAACCATCTACCTAAACGAACTCAAGATGTATTGAGTTAATAGGGGTAGATTCTTCGAAGTATGTCTAGTCTCGTCAAATATACCAGGGATGTGGGCCATGTCTCATTGTTCGAGAGGGCTCACGTGATGTTATCGATATCACAAAGCTAGCTAAGTACAGGTATAATAAGAGAGATGATTAGTATACACGAACTAAGTGCAAGGAAAATACGGACGGTAAAAGGGATCAGCATGGGGCAAACAGATGCTAAAGATTAGCCCTACGACAACTCTTTACGACTTGAAGCTTACTCCTACACAGAACAATGTGCACGGCGCCATCTGACAAATACTACATCCGATCCAATAGATTGGCATTCAATTTACAAACTGTCTATCTTATCCTACGCCACTATAGTTACTGCACAGCCATTCAGGCCCCCCGGTTATGTCATTACGTATCCTCTGATCGGCTCGCAAGAGCGAGCACAAGCTACTCGCCAAGCGCTACCATTGGCGCTAGTCCAGCTCGCGGGGGACGGCGATGGCGGCGTCTGAATCATAACATGAACCCTTGGACATGCCATGGCCGCCCGTTGCAGGATCGCATCCTACGACGATACCATCGGTACACTATGTGTGGCTGGAACAAAGTCCCGTCCTTCCCCAAGCAGCAACACAAACACTATCCGCACGTCGGGAATCTAACAGCGAGATTCCAGTTTTTTGCTTTACCCGCTGCGCCTGCATTTTGAGCCCCTCCCCGCCCCCCGCTCATCCGCCCCAAAACAGACACCATGGCATTGTTTGTTCTGACTGATGATGACAATGTCGCAGACAAGGCTAGGTTCGACCGACTGGGTCATGCAGGCCCGGAGGCAGTATGCAGGTGAGTCACGACGCGCGCGCGCGCAACTCGCGCTATTGTTGAGGCTTGGGGGTATCCCTTACTAGTCCCGAAAGCTGGAGCTGTCATGTGGTTTGTCTTTTTCCTTTTCGACCATGTCCGGACCATAACCCAATTTTTTGGAGCCTCTGAGCCACTGGTACTCTAGTACACTCGACGACTTGCCAATGCGCAGAGGGGAAAAACGCCTTGTTGGGGCCGCTTGTGCAAGCTGAATGTCTGGATGGCTGAGGGGGAGACTGATTGATTTCCCCGCTTGTCATCGGTGAGTGAGAGACGGGACGGGGGGTAACGAGTCGAGTGTATTGGGCTGCTGACATGTGCGACTCGGTCTACCTACCGTGCATGCGGGGATGCGCTAGATCGAAATCTAGATCCGGGTCCAGTCAAGATGGGAAATGTGCGAAATGCGCTTTGGGAATATGGGGCACGGCTGGACGCCCTTGCGTCACGCATGAAACATGGTACGGCTTTCTTTTTCTTAGTATTCCACACAATCGTGGTTTTGGATGCAGCTCGGTTAGGGCGATTCGTCATTCTTTACCTTTTCTTTTGTCATAGTTTGCCCTCGTATTCTGGGGACCTGATGCTCAATGGGGCTGATCGTATCGGATCAGACTATGCTTGTTTTTGCATCTCTGTAACACAACCTGTCTTTAGCAACTCCGAGGAACAGAATGCCTCAACGGCAGGTGCAATAATTAATCCAGATGAGGCTTTCTCTAGTGGTGATCTTTGCTTACATCAAAGTCAGGTACCGAAGTACCCCATAATGGACATGTCTTGGGCCAGATACCGACCCCTCAACACCCTTTGAAAAAGCCGTCCCGTACCGCCACGAGCCTGCTTTTGTCCACCAAGATGACGGATCTAAGCCACTGCCGTGTGAACTTCCTGATTCAAGTTGGGCCAACTTGGCAATAGCTACAAGTGTCGTATCTACCGTTTCTTATTCAGCCACGTCACGAAACTCGGATAAACTTCTCCATCATGCCAGCTGGGCGCCAAAGGTGACAAAAGAAAGTAGAAGGAATGGTTCAGCCTGCCAAGTCCATGGTTCGCACCAGCTGGTTGTGTGTAACTTGCAAGGCAACAGTAATACTTGACCAAGTACCTGGTGTTACACCCGGTACCTTGCATGCACGCAAAGATGACGAACAAGCTCCCATTCTTTGTAAAACTCAGCCCGGAAAACTGAGGATGCACTTCGTACAGGCAACTAGCAGGAAGCGCGGCCCTGTCAGCCCCAGGACCTTGGGTCCTCAAAGCAAAAAGAATAAGCTTCTTCCCCCACCATCGCCTTGGTACCGACCCTACCGGTGCCATGCCAAGCTCTTTTGTTTTTTCTCACCCTTCCTTTCTTGGATACACCGGTGAACCAAAGACCTCGGGGAAACAGGGCGAGACATGAAACAATCTTGTTCATACTATCTATGTAGGTCGGTTAGGTTGCTACTGAAGCATTGTCTGTACTGCGCCTCCGCGGTCAAAGCAAAGTGCATATCAAGATGAGTATAGTCTAGAGATAGAAACAATCCCAGACTGTGGAGATGGAGATCTCCCGATCTACTCAGACGCCACTGGAAGCTGGATCTCGATGGGATGAAGCAAAAGTTGTCAAGTCAGACGCCACTTAGATCGCCGGTTCTTGGTTGGAAAGGGCACATGAACATGCTCCAATGATACTGATGCCGAATACTGCGTGTTTCTCGGGACCGTTGTTTTGTGGTGCCGGGGTTCTAGATGTAGATCAGGCGTGCTTGTGCAACTTGTCTATGGGACCGAGGGTACAGATCCACGCTAATGTCAGGTCTCTGGGTGCTGAAGAATGATGCAGGAACCGCCCAAAGTTTAACGGAGTACGACGTGTGCGTGGGCTGGTGTGACGTTATGCAGCCATGCTACAGTCGATGGGCGTATATAGTGTTTTTGCAAGCTGGATCTGGGTACCACAGAGGACTGTGGATCAGTGGTGAGGATTTCAAGTGTGTGCAACAATTAGCCTTTGATTGGAATCTATTCATATTATTGTCTTTCGTAGGTAAGATACACGGTGCCTGAATACTGCTGTAATTGTAGAGCAGCACAGGCTTAGTACTCTCGATTTATGCTGCCTGTTTGCTGTAATTCAGAAGCTGATAATTCACCTTTCTGAAAAGTGACTTGAGAACATCACCCACAGTCTTTTGCACCTCCCATTTCTCCTATAGTTACACACTCTGTAGTCAATTTAGTCCAAAAAACTCTTTTATTTTATATTCCTGTATGTGTTTACGCAGAAAACTGTTACATCGCTCAAGATTACTCTATAATCAATAACATCCACACGAACACATTCGACACAAAATGCAGCAATCATCTCCCTTCATCTACCTAGTATATCCATAATCACTGACATCTATTGAATGCATTTATGGATACCATATCTACGTTAACCAAGTTCGTAATAAGCAACCAAGTAATCTAGGGCTGCAGATCAAGTTGATGAATTTCAGGGAAGCCTGGATTGCTTCACCACAATCGGGTAGAATCTACTTCAAGCCCAAATAATTGTATCACAAACTAATCTTTATGTAGTTTACCCGCTAATATTCCATATTGAGATAACACTCAATTCTTCACCAGGAAAGCAAAATACGCGTTTTCCATGTAGTTCCGTTCAGAAATAAAATGTACGCGTATCATTGAGCACAATGAGAAAAATATCATGACTATATCTGTTGAAAATTATTGCGAATCATATCCAGCCTGGGGTCTTAATCTTATTGTACGAAGAGCATTACTATGCTTCAATCCCATGATAGCTGATCCGTTGTCAGTAGTTATATGCCAATTAATGTTTGTACAGTAGGATAGGTTGTGATTAGTTGCACTTATCGAGGGGTTGAGCAATATGCTTGACTCTATAGATCGCTATTTATCTTTTTACTGTACTTCCATGCGGCAAATATACTAATTCTGATTTAAATACAGGCAGTAACCAGCACGCGAAGTAGAATTGTTGCACTGAAATGAACTGTAGCGTTTATTTATCCTCTTTCAGAATAGTGCAATACTGTTAGTACATAGGGGAGGCATAATCCAAGCCGGTATCTATTCTGACCAGCGCTTAGGTCCATTATCGTTCTACGAGTACATTTATTAGTCGAAAGGCATACGCTATCGATCCAAAAATATAAGAGCTGAAATAAGAGGCAAGGAGTCAAGGAAAGACACTAATACTCTGAATCACCGCTTTGGACGCTGTAGAATTATAAGGGGTGATCTAATAGATTCAGCTGGGAAGATACAGGACATGCCGTCACTTCCGAGCATCTTCTGTACCCCGCTTGCGACACTGCAAATTTTTCATGAGCATAACTTCTTTACAAACAGAGAGATTGTTGCGTTATATAATTTTGGGACTATGATGCCAGAGACCTGTACCGCTATCTTGATTGAATCCTTTGACTAGTGGACGGATAGACAAGCCCAGTTAGTGCAGCCGTGCATAGACGTTCGATACGGCAACCAATACGAAGTCATACACTTTTACTCTAATAGTTATATAGATGTACAAAGAAAGAAACAGTATTGGCTTACAGTGACGACACAAATACTCGCACGTACTTGACGTACTTTCTTACATCACTCTTGGCATCTTTAACCACCTGCATATCCATGCATCTGGATACTCCCCATCATGACATGACATTGTAGTCAGAACCACAGAAATGCAGAGAACACTACAATCCCTAGTAAAAACCCCACTCCATATACAAAGACCCATGCTAAATCTCCCAGGATCTTGGCCGACATCAAGATTTAGCGCGGCTAACACGCCCGTACACCCTCCTCATAACCATTCCTATAGAACCCAGCTCAGCAACTACAATCAGCTACTGGGCACCGCCTGAATTCCAACCACATCACTTTCAGCTCCGTACGACCCTGAAGCCAGCTCAGATCCAACTCGTCCAATCCCATGAAGATCATGGCATCGTGCGCATTGCAGCCCGCGAACCTGATCTCGCAAATTTCTTCCACCAAAAACTTGAGCACCTTCAGACGTCCTCGCACGATGCAAATATGGTCTCAAAGCTCGTCGCCAATCTGCGGTGCGAAGAGGTGAACGAGGGAGCCGCGCTTCATATCTTCAGCATCCAAATCTTGGGCGACGAAAGCGGGAATCTTGTTCCAGAGGGCTGTAGTTTGTTGTGGAAATGGGCCAAAGAGCAGAGTCCGTATCGTAAGTCGGGGTCTTGGGATCATAGGCTGGTTCAGGTGTTGGTGGATGCGGAATGGACGGCGGGGAAAAGTATTGTAATTTTGGCAAAAGGCGTGGATGAGGAGGAGTATGAGAGGGTGGTGAAGGGGGCAATCAAATCCTAGTGGTGTGCTTCCATTTAATATTCATGGGCGTATTCACTTTGCAGCAGCGACAGGACAATAGGCCTGTTCACTTAAACTTGGGCGAGACATCATATATAGATTTTCGTAATTTTGGCGATTTTGTTTCAAGTATCGCCTGTTACCTCTACATGGCCTAAAAAGACTATGATTATTATTTTGCAATAAGAAAATCGAAAACGAAATGTAAACCCAAAAGAGACACGATGTTCCCATGCACGAGACAGCTCAACACGCTCTCACGTTACCAAGCTACCCCACACCGAACCCGCCCCGCCAAAACCGTGCCCATGTAAACTTTCCGCCGACCTTCACAAACCAGCGCCCAGCAAAGCTCCGCGCAACCACCACTACACAACGCACCATGGCCTCGAAGCAAGGCGGCCAACCCGGCCAAAGTAAGTCCCCTTGTCCTCCTCCCTCCAATTCTCCAATGCGCAAAACAGCAATCGCAAAAAGAATACGACAAGAGAACAGTGCTAACACCACCAACCACGCAGTCGAAATAACCGCCCTCCCCGTCCCGCGCCTCCAAGAACTAAAAACCCAACTCGACGCCGAACTCACCCACCTCTCCAACTCCTTCCAATCTCTGCGCACCGCCCAGTCAAAATTCAAAGACTGCCTCACCTCCATAACCACGGGCCTCACGGCCAGCACAACAAACAAGCCGCTGCTCGTGCCCCTTACATCATCGCTGTACGTGCCGGGCAAACTGACAGACCACGAGCACGTGCTCGTAGACGTGGGAACGGGGTTTTTCGTGGAAAAAGATATTCCGGGTGCGAAGGATTTTTATGAGCGAAAAGTCAAGGATCTAGGAGAGAGTTTGAAGGATTTGGAGCAGGTGGTGCAGGGGAAGGCGCAGAATGTGAGGATGGTGGAGGAGGTGATTCGTTTGAAGGTCATGAGTGCTCAGGAGGGTAAGGGGGAGGAGTAGGGGAGCTGAAGAGAGAGGGTTATGGGAATGAGGGTATGCTTGTTTACTTGACTGATGACATTGAGTGCAAACATGAGATACCTGGAGAAAAGACAGTTATGGTTACGTACAATGAGGTCTGAAAATGGCTCATGAAACTAAAGCTGGGTTACTGATGTCCAGACATGAATCTGGATGGTGTAAATAAAGTACATTCCATGCATCAGGTTGCGAAATATAGAAACTGAATGCATACCGCTCGATGCACAGATTCTCATTTGTTTCCACTACCCGCATAGTGCCGGTTTCCATCCTCATATAGCAACACCTCCCTCATCTTTCTTGACCGAACTGACAACGGCCGAGATCTGGAGCAGCTTGTCTACCAGAATGCGGATGCCATCCTGAGGAGGCGCTTCAGTGTCAGAACCAAGATCGAGGTTACTCAAGCCCAAGTTCTTGTCTTCGTCGGCATTGTTGTATGAAGTCCGTCCATCTTTTGGTAGAAAACTGGTAATGGTATTGCCCCAGTTAGCCTTGCGACCGGTAGGAAGATGCTCCAGCTCTGAAAGACGATTTGCCCACTCGGTATGACGAACAGCAAGACTCCACACTGGCTGCCGATCCGTATGCCATATGCGTGCGATTTCGACCTTGTAGGATGTCTCCTTGATTCCGAAAGAGTACATGACAATCAAACGTTCAGTCACTAGGTAATCCTTGACAGCCGGTGATTTCTCCCATTCAGCAAAGATGTCGGTGGACTGGGGATTGTAACCACGTTTCATCCTCAGACCCTCAACAAATCGGGTAAGGAGGGGTGACATACTCTTTGCTGACACAGGTTTTATGGACTCAAGTGAAAAATGCCACCCACGGCCCTCTCCTAGTTCCAGTAAGTTGATATCCATGTGCTGCTTGGGACCTACAGTGCCTGTCTTCAGCTCATAGAATCGCGGCGTGTCCTTCTCATAAAAACCTTCATTATCATCAGTCCAGTCAACTTGGATCATGATGAGCTTTGGTGGCACAGTCACAGGCGTTTGGCCGGAAGTCGCTGGTCTCCCAGAGTGGCGGATGCGTTCACGTGGCAGGCCAACGGAGGAAGTGTTTGGATCCCGGAATATCCACATCCCTCGGAACATGGGTCTAGTTTTCTCGAGCGTTTCAGGTCTATAGCCAGAGTAGCTAGAGGATTTGATGGGTTCGAGGAGTTTGTCAGATGAGCAGAGGGATGTCAGCATCTGCTGGCCGGATGTATCGTCAGCCAGCCTATTCAGTTAGCGCCACCGTCTCGACACAGTTTGATGGGGTATCCACTTACCATCTCTCAACACCTAGTGCAAGGTAACCGTTGATTGATCTCAAGAATTTCCCCTTACTGTATTCGACCTCAACCTGCTTATTCTTGATATCGTCATCGCGAACTGATAGACATCCCAGGCGGATGACCAAGTCATACGCGCCTCTTCTATGTCTCACAGCTTCGAGAGCCAACTGGAACGAACGCTGAATCGTTGGTAGCTCCAATAAATGATGTGTCTGTCGGCGAAAACTACCAGGAGGTTCCATCATATCGCTTGGAAGAAAGCGGGGTGAAGTCCGGTTCACGATTTGCGGCCACCATGTATCAGCTTGTTTGAAAACGATCTCCATGCCCTCTTGGTCATCCAGAATGATGTTGGTTGGGCAGAGCCCCATTTCCTCAGTCTTTACTTTTTCAATCATATTCTTCACCTCCTCTACAGCCACTTCAAGGTTTGCAGCATCATGTGACTGGATTTTCATTTGCCAGTTGCCGCTCCCGTTCCCCAAGAGAGTGATGAATACTTCGTTGCGCATTCTGAGTACATCCAAAACCTCTAGCTTGTTTCCAAAGGCATCTCGAGGTGATATATCGCGGTCGTCGAGTTCGGCAGGCCAGTGTACAACCACCTGCATTTGTGAGTTTAGGAATTGTCAGGTGGTTCGGAAGTACCCACAGTTTCCAGATTGATATCTTCAGATGGGGCTTCCTTGAAAATTTGTTTGTGTCTCTGCTTCATATCATCAACTTGCTCGTAGTACCACTTGTTCGGGTCGAACGCCGGTGTCTTTGCCCATGCCGACGAGTCTTTTGTCTTGTTCTGCGCTTTCGATATCCACTGGTTGATGTGACGAACAGCTTTCTCCAGAGCTGTGCCGGTCCCGAAAATATCAAATTGATAGATAATGCTTTGGTCTTGATTCTGTTTGTAACTCCAATGCGGAATCACAGCGCATCCCGTGCTGACTTTGACATCACTGACGATCCGCTCTCGTTCTCTGGCATAAGTAGGGCGGCGGAACCCGGCAGGGACAGAAATGACTTTGTTCGTTTTCTTTCCTTTAAATGCATTCTGATCGATTGTCGGGTTCGGTGGCCTAGCTTTTTGTGAATCCATAGTTGTCGCTTGTTTATTATGGCAGAGAGGCGCCGAAATGGGACACAGTAAAGTTCTAGTGATGGCGTGCGGCTCTTGGGAAGTGGCGAAGGTGAGGGGACTTAACGTGAGAGGCTGAGAGCAAACAGGCAATCGCGCCCGGAAACCGCAAGCGCACGTGTGCCGTGTGCGAACAAGCTTCACCCTCACCAGACAGCACAGCAGATGCAATAACCTGTAGAAATCCTTGAAGCGTGAATAAGGGAAATTGATTAGGATGTGCTCATATAGAAAGTGTTATGAGTTTGGTACTTCTTATGCCGAATGAGTTGTGATCAATGAGTATATAGGGAAATCATGGGATGTGGAGAGTGTGAGAGGATGATTCACGTGACTCGCGGCAGTGGGCCAAATATCAACACTGAAAGGCAAGCTGCCTTTCACCTAGAAGGGGTAGTGGTACGTGAACGTAGCAAAATGTTTTGAATTCACTGTTAGGAGCGACGGATAGGCAATCTTTGATAGCAAGTGCAGAAGATAGTGAAATGTTTATCCTCTTGTCACATGCGAAAAGATATCAAGTACACAATAAGTACTAACTACGTAACAGATATTTGAAGCCCAATAAGTAATAAGCAGAATTTGATTAATAGAGTATTCATAAGGCACTTCCAATTGCACCAGGATACTCAATCAGATTTTCAAAGTTCCGAACAGCATGGGGAAAAGTCATTATTGAATACATGTGCATGTATATCATCACCAGAATCGTGTATATCTTCATGCAAACATAACATCGTTATATCTCGATTCATAACTCACACTCTCATACCCTTGCTATCCCAATTACGTCGCAAACCGCCAAGTCGTAACCTCGCCCGTCCTCTCCTCCTCCTTCTCAATCGCCTTGTTTTTCCTCTCCGCCCAGAACTTCGCGAGCAACGAAAAGATGATCGTAAGTCCACACCCAGCAATAATGATGCCACCGCCCATCTGGTACCTCGGCTCCTGACTGCGCAGAAAGAAGTATGGGCTGAACCAGTGCGAGATAGACGACACGCAGTTAGCGATGGCGATGAGGGCTGCGCGCTTCGTTCGTGGACGCGGGACAACGGTTGTTTCCCACGAGAGCTGGATGTTGAGACCGACAAAGGGGCCTGAGCAGAGTAGGATGAGGGAGAAGTAACGAGCCCCAACGTTAAGTGTGGAGATCATAACGACAGCGCCGATGAGTGCTACGGAAATGGAACCAATAATGTGCCAGCAGTGCTCAAGTCTCTTGCCCGAACTCCAAGACACAAGAAGCGTGACAAAGTACGCGATGACGTATGGCGGTGCCTGCACGAGGTATGTTTCGACCTTGCCAAAGCCCAGGGTGCTAACGATGGAAGGGAAAAAGTCTTTGAAGCTTTGTGCGATGATGAGGGAGAAGTGCATGCCTGCGAAGAACCAGGTGAAGGGGTCTTTGACGGCTTGCCAAACGCCATCCCACATATCGCCTTCGTCGTCTTCGCTCTTGCCACCAGCAGAGACGAGAGCGCGGTATTGTGACATTTGTTGTTCTTCTTCGGTGAAGAAATAAGTACCGGTGTTGTCTGGGAAGTTTGGTAGACTAGGGAGTGTCAATAGTGTCTAGCAGAGAAAGGGCACAACGGTCTCTTACAGCCAGAATCCAGCGATCGCAACCAAAATGGACGCAATCCCCTCTAGCAAAAGAAACCACTGCCATGCATGTAGGCCGGCGACATTATCCATATTGGTAAGAATGCCTGCAGCAAGGAGACCGGAAAATACATTGCTGATAATGGTGCCCGCGTGCCAGATACCCATACGTAGAGGAGATTCCTCTTTTGTATACCACGACGAGGTCATGAGCGCGATAACCGGGAGAAATGGACCTTCTGTGATGCCTATCAGGAGGCGACACAGCATAAAAGCCCAAGGCGATTTCGCCGCCGGCATAGATATAGTGACAAAGGACCAGGCAAGCATGATACAGGGCATAAGGACTCGCGGCGACGACTTGGCGATGATAACGTTACCCGGAACCTGAGAAATGATGTAGCCAACGTAGAAGAGTGAGATTCCCGCACTCCATTCCATGTCTGTCATGCCCAGATCTTCTTGCATGCCAGCAAGTCGTGCGTTGGACACATTGATTCGATCGAGGTAGCTGAAGGAATGGTATGTCAGTACCACAATCTTGACTGCCATGTACGGAGAGAAGTGAAACATACTTCATAAGCAGCATTATAGTAATGCATGGCAGGAACTTCCAGTCCAGTTTTCTCAGGACAGCCTTGTTCAAAGCCTCGAGCTCATCATCAGTTTTGTTCGCCAGGAGCGGGTATCGCTGTAGGTAGCCCGCTTCGGCGTTAACGTTGGCATCTTCGACCTTGATAATCTCGACACTCCGTTTTGAATCAGAGTCCGTCGCCATTGTGCTGAAAGAGAACTGAAAGGGTAAATATGTGTATTATAGAGCTCGAGATGCAACCAAGACTCTGTGCATTGAACACCGAGATCCATGACCTGCTGATCGTCTTTATACTTGTTGTCGCTCACATTGGCGCTTGTGCAATCTGGCGCATAGTCTTCCCCATGCTTGGCAGTTCCTGGGCATCTTTCATCCCCGGACCCCAGATGTTTTCCCCACGACCCAGAATTATGGCTTGGACTGTTCGCCTTGGGACTTACGGGATGTCGGAAGCATGCTCGGGGCTACGACCGATGCGGGGAAACTTTTCGGACGTGACCGAGGCGGATGGTGCACGACTCGTGTCGAGGCCTCCGAGGCCCCGAGGAGGGTATCTCATGACTGGAACAGTCATTGGGTGTACCAAGACGTGTACAAAAGAGGACTGAAATCTCGTGTCATGGTATTCATCCTCTTACACTAGAATTTTCAAGATTGTCGTGCCATTTCACCTCTCCAGCTTGTCTTGAGCTTCCTTGAACCGGCTAAATCATCACTTGACTACTACACACGCCATGGCGGAAGTAACCCTTCCTAACTCTCTGCGGGAGAAAATGCTCAGAGATGAGGTGGCATACACACTTTCAGTCAAGCTTGTACGCAGCGTTGAGTTGCCAATGATGGCAAAGACTGCCGGGTTCGATGGTATCTTGATCGATATGGAGCATTCATCTTTCGACCTAGACACTACAAGTGAGTCTTTTGCCTTCGACATTATGTCGTCAGGCTAACAGTAAATGCAGGCCAAATATGCATTGCTGCACTTTATGCAGGTATTGCACCCATCGTCCGTGTGCCTTCCAAAGATTCATGGTTTATCGCGAGAGTACTCGATGGTGGCGCACTTGGTGTCATTGTACCTCACATACGATCCGTTCAGGATGCTAAAGACGTCGTCGCCGCTGCCAAATTTCAGCCGCAAGGCCACCGATCTTCTGTCAACAACTTGCCCCACTTTCAATATCGTCACATTGCGGCGAAGAAGACAAATCCTGTAGTCAACACCAACACATTAGTCATTCCCATGGTGGAGACCCTAGAAGCTGTCGAGTGTGTTGAAGAGCTTGCGGCTGTTGATGGTGTTGACTCACTGCTTATTGGCACCAACGACATGACAGCTGAGATGGGTATTCCAGGCGAATATGATAACCCAAGATTGACTGAAGTGTATCAGAAGACAATTAATGCATGCAAGAAGTATGGAAAGTATGTCGGAATTGGAGGATTGCATTCAAGGCTGGATCTTGTGGAGAAGTTTTGCGCAATGGGAGCCAGGTGGGTCATGGCAGCCACAGATGGTCCACTGCTACTTGGAGGTGCTACAAAGAGAGCAGGAGAGATGGCACAGCTGAGCCAAAGGGTCAAGGCCTCAAGCTCTGCCGCAGATGTCAAGGCTATCAAGAGCAATGGTGTGAGCAATGACGTAAGTAACGGTGTACCAGAGAAGCTGAACGGCAATGCTGTTCAGATAGCGGAGGTTCCAGTAGATGACCATCAGATGTAGAGAGAAATTCAAGTCTTATTATTTCCAATGGCTGAACTTTCGTGACCTGTGCCACTCGTGTTTGCCTTAATACTCGCAAGCAAGATGCATGTTAGAGTATTGTGTAGTCGAGTGGCATATATCTTCCCTTAGAAGTATTTTTCAAAATGAATAAAAAGGTCGCCTAATTAACTATAGACTGTAGGTTTCTCCGCCACAGTATCCCGCCCCATGGTGAAACAATGTCTGGCCAAGCTTTGCAATGACGAAAGAAAGTGCAAGTTCAAGGTGTAAATCCCCTAAAAATCATATCTTGCAGGGGCTTCGAAATACATATTTCTGAACGATCAATAAGACCGCGAAGGTGCGACGAAGACGAAAGTTGCCGGTTGTCTGTCGAGATAGCGTGACACTCCGAGAGCACATCTCTCAGACTGCGGACGGGAGAATATCGCATTGAGAGCATTGTCAGGACATTGATAGCTTGCGATACAATGCCTTTCCGTGCAGCTATGCGCGCCGCAGTTTGCTCGGCCAGATTTACACCAGGCTCATTTACCATGCGTGACTGCATGATCATGACTCCAACTGCGAACACATCGAAAGCGTCAAAAGCTGCGGGTGCGCAACGCTGTTCTAGAAGCTGAGTCTCCAAGAGATTGAGGTAGTTCTCAATGTCCGGTTCGGCCCCACACAATATCAGATTCCAGTTCTGGTCGTTCTGGAGTGATAGTCGCTTGACTATCTCGATAAGGCCACGGACCAACATGTGGAATTGCGAGAGTGACGGAACTGCGGGTGTATCCATAATATCGTACCAGTGGCGGAGGTTGATGTAGTGAACCCAAGAGTCTGTCGTAGCCTCTGAACGATTGGACCGGAGCAATTGAGCATGTTCGACTAGACAGCGAAGTCGCCCATCGTCGTTGCCAATCTCTGTCGAAGTCGGCGACGAGACCAGAACGTCATTATCACTGAGACAAAATGGTCGATCTAGTGCAGTACTGGTGTACGTGTCTAATATGTAGAGCGTCCAAAAGGTTCTGCAGCTGTTTCGTTTGTTCTCGTTGTCTGACTCCAAGTCAGACAACCTACTTGTGTGCATACCAGACGCAACACAGCGCGTCATTGCCAAGCCTAGCAAATGCCAAGTTGAACCTCCGAGTGCTGTGTATAGCGAGTAGATTGTCAATGCGACTAAGCACTGAACAGTCGATAAGTCACTCGCGCGTTCGAATACGCGAGGTAGCAAATCTACTGCACACGCTGCATACTTGGCCGCGATGACTTCAGTGTACGTATAGCCTGGCGACACCAGAAGGCCTGTGGCGAGGCCGAACAGCATCATAACAGTCGTCTCAGGTAACTCTGCGTCAACTACAGTATTGACTGATTGTATGATTAGTCTAGGAACGAGCGTGAAGGGCACGAAAAGAGATTGTATAGTATCAGCCGTTCAAGGCCGCTTTCGGATCACAATTTGAATCACGCTAACAACATGCAACCTCTTGGAAACTTACCAGTAGCAGCATTTCTATCGCCCTGTTGAGTTTGCAAAGCAATATTGAACACGTCTCTCAGGTCTCCACTGGCTATGAACGGATAAGACTGCTGCACAAACTCGACGTACTTGTCGAGTGCGGCGCTGTTTACGGTTCTACTTTGCTCGTAATGGGCCACAACAACGTCGTTACGAAGATTAGCCAGAGTGGCAGAATGGAAAGCATGGTTATCCTGAGATGTTGAAGGGTTTGCCCCTGACACGCCGATTGCAGCATACAGTAAAGTTAGGAAAGAGAGGCCCTGGGTTGGGAAGGGTTGACGATCCGCCCGCTGTGCGCCCATAGCAGCTAGTGAAAGATATGATGCTTCCTCTATTGTGTCATGTAGATCACCGTTTGGATGATCCACGACCTCGGACGACCCTGGTATGTTAGTGAGTTGCTGAGTATCATCTTGATCTCTAGGTGTATCGGATCCTCGTCTCGATGGTGTGGTATCTTGCAACGGCTCTTCCCGAAGTTGTGTTTCGAGTGTTTGAATCCTAATTTTCAAGGACTCTATATAACTTAAACCGCTCAGTCCGGGTGTTTCAGCTGTAGAGCCGAGTCGGCGTTGCACACATGTGGTTGAGGCTTCACGACATTGCGTGCAAGGCAAGTCGCGCGAGCACTAGAGGAAGTCATGAGCGCGATAAGTCTGTACGGGAACGGCAAGACAACCTTCTGCTTTCTCCTCCAGCACCTCTCACAAGCTTGTATCATGCTGCATGTCATGTGCACGTCTCAGTGCCATGGCTTAGAATATGTCATCAGTGTTGGCATTTATACAAAGGATGCGCTACACTTGAACGTCAAAATTGGCAGCCAAGGCCGAAGCTCGCCTCAGCTTGGCCTAGTAGAAAGCTTCAAGTACATCTACCAATCAAACGACCGCACCCCCATGGGATATTCGATACGGTCTGACTGTGGCCAATGGTTTAGAGCTTAAGGTGCATTTCGATCATGCAGAATGCAGATAGACTATTGTCGCACTCGACCAATCGCGTTTCCCGGGTATGTGGGCCTTCGGCGCCGTTGGAACCATCCGAAAGCTCCGGCTGCAAGAAGTGGTTGCCATCGGACACGACCGAGGGGCATCCTTGGGCAGTGGGCGATGCTGTGGGGCCCCATGATGCCCCAATGCCCTGAACATTGAGCGTACTGCACCAGTGGCACCGGCTATCACTGCGTGTTCCACGCGTCGGACATGTCTCGTCTACCGGTTGAACCAGTCACCATGTAGATGTGACTCAAACATGGACATAAAATCAAGCCATGTCTTCCGCAAGAGTAAAGAGACACAAGCCTCGTTGCTGACATCTTTGCGACCAAGCTGTACTAGCATTTACACTTCCTGCACGAATAAACAATGGCACCAGGTCGCATCGACTCGCCTGCGGAGTCTCCA
The DNA here is from genome assembly GCF_000523435.1 of Bipolaris zeicola 26-R-13. Taxonomy (NCBI): domain Eukaryota; kingdom Fungi; phylum Ascomycota; class Dothideomycetes; order Pleosporales; family Pleosporaceae; genus Bipolaris; species Bipolaris zeicola. The sequence goes on from NW_006912134.1 coordinate 40,173, forward strand.
TCTGCTGGCAAAGAAGCTAAGCCGACTGTGTACCTCCTTGATACCTTCCATCCTACAGCCGTGAAACATGCGCAATCCTTGTTTGACGCCGTTCTTCCCGATGACAGTCGACATGCTGAGTGGCGGGAAAAGGCGGAGTATCTGCTCATTCGCAGCTCATACCTGACAGCGGATGATGTGAAGTCGGCCCCCAGGCTCAAGGCTCTTGGCAAGCAAGGTGTTGGTATGAAACTTCTATCGTTCCCAAGACGGGTTGATTCTAAATAAGGAATAGGCATTGATAAGATCGACGCCGCAGCATGCCGCGAACGCGACATCAAAATCTTCAATACTCCCGGTGTCAATGCACAGGCTGTTGCGGAAACAGTGCTCACTCTGACCATGGCTGTGGCACGTCAAGTAGGCCGCATCACCGCACTGCAAAGCTCTGGACAAGCCATTCCAAAGGAAAAGTGTTCTGGTCTTATAATAAGCCAAAAGGCCATTGGAATAGTCGGCATGGGAAACATAGGTCAGAAGGTCGCTAGGATATTCCAGGGAGGCCTGGGCTGCAGCATCGTCGCATATGACCCCCTGCTGCCAGAAGACGCGTGGGCCGGCATACCTCACACACGCGCCAAATCATTAGAGCAAGTTCTGGAGACTTCTGATGTCGTTACACTTCACATCCCTCTCCTCCCCCAGACACGTAATCTTATCGATTATCCACAAATTTCCCGGATGAAGCGGAACGCGATTCTTATCAATACCGCACGTGGCGGCATTATTAATGAGGCCGCCTTAGAGCGAGCGCTGAAAGAAGAGCTCATCTTTGGCGCGGGTCTTGATTGCCATGAGCAAGAGCCGCCCACACAGGAGCGATATGGTGGGCTTTGGGGTACCGGCCGCGTAGTAAGTACACCACATATTGGTGCCGCTACTGCTCAAACACAGATGGAGACGGCTATGGCAGCGATTGATCGATTGGACGAGTACATAAAGAGTCAATAGTTGAATGACATTTGATCCCAAAAATTGCCGTCTAGTGGTAGTGAACCCCATGCGTACTCTCCAAGTCCAGCCTCCAGTTGTGTCATGAGGTTATTGGTCAGACTGAAATCGAACTGTTGGGAACCAAGTCCATAGTGTGGGTCAAACTGACCATTGCTGGGACTCAAGTTGATGTTGTCCTGCGACATGGCACCAGCTATCGTGCCACAAGTCTGTTCAAGGTCTCCGGCCACGATGCTGGAATTGTTCTGGACAGAGCGTGTTCCAGAGTTGCGCATTGGATCCTGGTTGGAACTAGAAGTCTCAACTCTAGACAAATTGTCTTTAAGGCATTCATCTTTCAGAACGTCGAAGACCACGGCAGCAGATGCTGCATCTGGCATCTTGTCCTTGAAGTAAGACAGAATAACACTACATAGAGCCAGTGTCCTGGCTGGATGGCGCTGCTCAAAGTCTGCTTCTATACTACTTTTCAGTAGCTCAAGACTGATACAGAACGTGACAGTCAGCCCAGCCGTGAAGATCACTTGGAAATAACTGCGTGTCCAAGTGATTGCGCGTTTCTCCATCAACGTAGAATACAGCTCAATGATTCTACTCGCGGAAACATAACAGGCTGTCAGTATTTCCTTTACAGCAGCACCAGCATATGGCTTGGACGGTACGTTGTGCATCGCGCCCCGAGCCAGGAGCAGCATATCCTTCTCATGCAAAAAATCATGCCATTCAGGTCGCTCATACAGGGACCGTGGGTAGAGGAAGATTGGTGCGGTTGCCCGCCATTCGTTCAGTTCTGATCGCAACCGTGTGAAGGCTGTGTAGACGTGACCGATGGACTTGAACTCAGTTAATCTTTCAGAACTGGTAGCGTTTGAGGCCACTGCGCTTCGACTACTGTAGAATGTCGAATGTATCCGAGAGCTGATTCGCCTTAGCTGAATGCAAATGATGAACACGGATACTTCGGAAGGCCCCAGGCCACGCTTAGGCATCATATCAAGGCTCGCTATGCTTGAATTGACCAAGTAATCGTCGTCTGCATCGAAAGGAAGCTCCACCTCAATATCTGGCTCAGAAATTGCAAATGGTCGTCCCAGGATTCCGGAACTATATCGATCCAGGACATAGCACTCCCAGAAGACGCGGCGTCGATGCTGCTCCACAAGAGGGTCCAAGGGATGTGCCGGCTTCAAATGCAGCTTCCACTCGATGCATTGCCTCATACACAACTGGGATATCTCCCACAATGAAGCACCGATGTGGTGATACATTCCGAATCTGGCTACCAGCAGAAGATTCTGAATTGCATCGATATCGCGTATGAGTGGTATCCGTCCAAGATAGTCCTCGGCTGCCATGAAGTAGCCATACGGATGCTCGTTGGTGATCCCTGCACGATACCGTGTAGTGGCACTGATAGCAAACACCATGAGCAATCTGAAGCAGTCTTGGTCCGAAGAAGTTGCTGATGCATTGTAGACGCGATTGAAAATGCCGAGAACCTCTTGGCGCAAAAGGAATGTGTGGTGTATATGGAAGCGAGTAAAGTAGTTTTCCAAAAGCTGCTCCGCTTCCTGCACAGGGGGTAGTGGATTTGGCGAAAGATGCAGTTGCTGGATCCCCGGACGCGTCGCTAGTTGGTTGAGTATGTGCGTTCGATGGCGTTGCCATTTCGCTTCAGATAGTATGCTACGCAAGAATCCGAGGCCGCTGCCATCGCCAACAAACCCGCCGTGTGACGTATGGCTTGCTCCCGTCGGAAGCCCGGCTGGCGTCGCCTGGGGTGCTTCGATAGTGCAATGGCTCGTTTCAGGCCTGCCGGCAGCTATTCCGTGTAATGTTGCCTTTAAGTCGGCTTCTTGAACCTCGAGCTGTCTGATATAATCTCGTGCATATTGCTCACCTGTCGCCGGATCGACGATGATGCAAGCCACATTTCCCTTTGTGCAACTCGTACATTTTGGCGCTTGTCGACCACACTTGACCTTGCGCAGCTTGCATTTTTGACAGGCTGGAAGCTTGTTCGACATGCCTGTCCATCGGGTGTTGTTGCCGTCAGAAGACGTAGCTTGTTTTAGATGTAAGAAGGACAGTGGGGATTCCCAGAAACCCAGCATGGCATGCACATATTACTTACCTTGAATGAACTAGTGCGATTAGTCAGCGTTGTGTCAAGAAGATCAAACATGCATCCCTGCCCGCGTCCACTATACGCTTACTTACTTAGACCTCGAGGCGAGGTGGAAGACCGCTGATTCGCCGGCCTCCTAAAACGGAAATCACTATAAGACATCGGGGAACAAAAGCATTCGCTGCTGACGCTCATGTCCGAGAAAAGGCAATATGCTCGACAGACGAGACTCTTCTGGCACTCGCAGGCGAAGGCTGAGTCTAGACAAACTGCGGCTTGCGCCAGAGCAACTCGGAGAACGCAAAAAAGAATAAACTCTGGAATAGCCATACTGCAGGCCATTCGCATTGTGTGATGCGCTTTGAACATGCTCCATCGCCCCGATCGGCGGATGCGGGAGCTAGCGCTTCCGCCGTTAGATACTGGGACAAAACCCCCGATTGGTTTCATATGCTGGATGTTATTGCCGTCAGGGAATTCTGCTTTCTTGTCCTGTCAAGGTGGGGGCTCGGGTTTCTATTCTGCAAGGATAAAGACTAGGCTAATGAATCATGTTCTCTGTAATATACACAGGCATGTTTTGTCTAGCGTACTTTTCGTCCTCAGCTTCACATGCAAGGTGACTGTCCTGGCCAGCCCCTATCACAGTGCAGCAGAATCCAAAAGTTCTTTTTCAAAGTGCTTTTTTTCTCGACTTGCAAAGCACTGGTTGACGATGCTTCGTTTGTGCTTACGAGAGTATACGAGAGTATGAGTACACAAGCCGACGACGCTAGCGGTCAACCAGACGTTGTGAATGTTTCAAAGCGTCGGGATGTGGACAAGGTGTAGGATTTGCTAGTAGGAACACACGTTATTCAAACACCGATCGATGCTCACCTCTGCTTGCATTAGCCTCTCTTTGTAGACGGACCGTATTGCGCGTCATACTCAGCGCGATACTTTGCGCGGCCTCGCCCGTTAGACACTAAGGCTGGAAGGGGGAGAAGCGATGACGGTGGTGGGCCATAGTCCAGGTGGTTCTAGTCCTCTAGCGACTTCCGCGTAGACCCTTAACTTCAGCACGCGCCGCACCGCCCGAACCCCCGATCCCTTTCAAGTTACGCCAAACTCGCATGCCCATGTACATACGGCGGAACAAGGGCTTAGGGCAACAGCTCCACGAACGGTTTGTGTTTCAAGCGAGGGTAATTGGTGGCTGCAGTAAAGAATTGCCCAGCATGCCTTTCTCCAAGGCTAGGGGTTGTTCTCCCCGGCCACCTTACCGCACTAACTCGAGGCTCACTGACGGCCAGAGTATTTAGTCTAGACAATCTCTCTGTACTGAACCCATACTCAGTCACATATCCTCTGCCTCGACCGTTAGCCTTCACCTGCAAATTCATTCTTCCATCATTCATCATCATTCATCCCTACTACTCTATAAACATGCCGGGCTGTGCATGGAAGGAGACCCGCCCAGGGCGCTGGGAGCGCCCCCAAAGTTACCTCGAGAAGATGAACATACTTACCCGCAATGTTCCTAATGCTATTGGCCGCGATAACTGGGCCAAAAACGCTGTTGCTAAACTCAAATTCCACCCCGATATCAAGGATCCCGCTGCCTATCTTAAAACCGCATGGAAACAGGTCCGCTACAACCATCCCGAAATTGCCGCTTTCCCATACAACGGCAACTATGTCTACCGTGTCGGCGACGCCGAGTCCATCACCTTGTGGGTGTCGGCCACTTTCTCCGTTGCCGAGGGTAAAACAGTGGATGAACTGTTGGGGCGTATCCCAAGGAACGAACAGATGATGTGCTACTTCCTTCCCGATACATCCGAAGTCATGATCTGGTCACCACACTACCGCGTCGACGCCCGGGGGGCAATCTTCTGCCTCAATCATCTCGTTGAATCACTCGCCAACATGAATCCAGACTTGGTGTTTGGCGGATGTGCCAAGAACTTGACTCCCAGCATGGAGGACACTCTTCACATCAGTCACGAGATAACACCCGCCATTGAAGCTCAGGCAGAGAGCCGGCTCGCTGCTCTTGAGCCACACAAGCCAGCCCTGGAGCTGAAACCAAAGGTCAAAGCTCAGAGGCCGGGATACACACAAAGACACTTTGTCAAACTCTCCAAGAGCGACACAAAACTTGTCATGGATTGCTGTGACAATGCAGCGCTCGCCTTGGATGTGGCACTGCATGCGGCTCTGGTGAACGCGGTAGTAAAACTGGCACCAACTGAAGAAGCGCGGAGCTTCATGGCTTCATTCCACTACAATCTCCGTGTCCTTATTCCCGAGGGTGAGGCTCCAGAGAACTCGCCAACAAGCTACACGAGCGTGCTTACAACCGAGGTGGTTGTCTCACCGTGGACCGACTTCGACTCGTATTACGCTCAACTCGCACCAGTCTATGCCACTGGCTACGCACCGTACTTGGGCTCATCTCCTTACTTCCACAAGCTTCTTGAACAGAGGTTGACCGACTCAAATCTCGGAAGCAACGGAGAGACGGACGGGCAGTTGCAGCCGAGGTTTGCTTTCTTGGGAGCCATTGACGACAAGCTATCCAGCAACATTGGTGACGGCCTTGTTCAGGTAGAGGACTTTTGGCTCGGTGCCGAGACGTTAACCCTACGAATGATGGTGCACACCTGGATATGGCAAGGTCAACTTGTGCTTAGCGTATGCTACAACCAGAATTACTGGGATAAGGATATTGCCGAGAGCCTACTCCGGGGAATGCAGGAGACGCTGATAGACGTTGCGCTCAGGAAAGGTGTTGGTAAAGTTGGCCTGTAGTTGAGTCCTTTCTTTCGCACCGAGGTTTTTTGCTTTTGAAGTAATAATATGATATCCCTATGTAAGACTGTATTACAATGATATTCAGGAAACAGACTGTCTGATGTCTCTTTGCATTTGCCAATACCTTGACCTATTGCCAAGCCTCGTATCCAACAAGTCCGTAGATACAGATATATGAATCGTGCAACACCCGGCAGCGTCATATTTCGTTCCAAGTGCTGAACTCATCCAGCCTTTCATGACTATGCGTGCACATGACTCTGGATGAAAACAACAAGACTTCGCCACAATGCAACAGACGGGTGGGTGGGTGACAACGGTAGAGGTTGGAGGCGGAGTGCATGCGCACGGACGCGGAGATGTGCGGTCGGCCTCCGATCCAATTTCTGAGTCTCATGCAAAGCCCACTGTAGGGCAACCAGGCGAGGCATCACAACGCGCATTGCACTGTGCCAAAGCCAATGCACCACTGAATAGTCGCAATATCCAAATCTGATATCTCGCAAATTCTCTCCAGAATCCACACGTCTAGTCGCAGTCGGTCGCAATGGACGCCGTACCCATCTCGAAGAAGCTGATCGCCTTTGGCAGCAAGAAGATCTACCTGTATGCCGCACATAATGCATACGTATGAGACAATTGAACTAAATGATCTTCAGCCCCAAATTCACAGTTGCGCTTGTACGAACACCCAAGCTATCGCCCTACCACGCTCGCTTCCTCGTCCCGCTCGACTTTTCAAAATATGATCTCCGCGACTACCTCTACCATGCGTACAACGTCAAATGCTTCAACATCCGCTCGTACGTAAAGCAAATGCCCGTACGGGACACGCGCGAACAGCCACGGCACTGGTTCCGCCCAGAATCTCAAAAGTACATGACTGTGGAGATGGAGCAGCCTTTTGTGTGGCCCGAGATTCCCGACCTGGAGCCATGGGGACAACGAGAGAAGCAGGATGAAATTGAAGAGGCATCAAGGACAAATGGGGCTATGGACAGCAATGACAAGCGCGAGGCGGCCCGGAAACTGCGGGAGCAGGCAAAGAAGTTGCTATACAAGGATTTGGGTCGTCACGGTGAGAGATCACAATTATCAGAGGAGGTGGATGCACAGGATTCAGAGGCTCAAATGGAGCGGGAGCGTGAAGAGAGGATGCTGAAGCGTATGTCAAGAATAAAACTATGGGAGAAGGAGAGGACTGGCAAGACGGTGGAAAGCGACAACCGCAAGCACTACGCCATCAAGGCCTGAGCTGATTGAGTGCTATGTATGTATGCTTGTACTATATGCATCGGGCCGGAACAGAGGATCATGAATACTGGGATACAAACTCGGGCTCTTACTACTGGATTGTCTATTATGATTTGTACTGCACAAGTGACCAATGATCAGGACATGGATCCGACAGCACAATTATCAGCTGGGCTTATATGCGTCTCAAGTCAGCGATAGACGTCTTCGGAGAGAAAAGGCCAACATGGTGCCTCAGCACAGGGCGCAGCGTTTTTCTTGGTGGCAGCGTAGTTGCTCCTTCCTCAAAAGTGACTGACTGACCACACACACACCATCAGCATCATTCTCATCACTGCCACCTCGCACAAGACATAGTGATTATGATACGAGCAATTGTCTAGACGGAAGCTACACACGAGAAGTGGAGATTGGTGGCCGAGAGCAGCAAGCCGTACTTTAGCATCAGTCGTGCACTAGAAGAATTTTCAAAAGACTTGGAGCGGCAGATGGAAGACATGACGGCGATGCTTAGTCTAGGGGAGGAGGGAGCGTGTGCGGGCAAGGACGGGGACGGGGAGGGGAGGGGAGGGATTATGGCAGCGGAAAGCGTAAGAGGTAAAGAGAGTGCTGCAGACGGAGCTATCACGGTGAAATGATGTGCAATTTAGCGAAGCGAGCGGATAGCATGGAACAGAGCTGGAATGTCTATGCGCTATGGTGTCATAGAGTGGACGGCAACGGAACAGAGAAATGAGTGCAATTGTGAGGCTGTCTCTTGGCCCGGCCGACCAAAGGTGACCGACTGGCTGCTTTTCCTACATGGAGCCCAAAGGGTCTGTTCCTGAGTGGTGGACAGGGCCTAAACGGCTACTACGCGTGGGCACTAACCAAGATGCCGTGCCTACCGACTGGTTCCTGGGCGAAGAAGCAACGACACGACCCCACGAGTTGCCACGCAAAACAAGAAACAAGAGGCCGCCTTCGGGCATCACTGAGTTGTTTTTTGATTTCATCAGGCAGCGTCTGGCGGCCATGGTTCATGGGTTATAGGGTTCTGGGCCATGCCGACATGTCAGGCCACGGGCTGACAGGTGTATCCTCGCATGTTCGCTGAGGTTCGCACGCTACCACCGACATGGGCCAATAGGAAGCGACTCACGTGGTGCTGTGTCCATTGCACCCCTACACCTGATGGCTCCGGGCTTCGTCATCAAACCAGGCCGGGTGAGTAGGAGGCGGAGGCATGCAGCGCCAAAACTTGGAACTGTGGCTAGGGAGCCTTGCGACCTGAAGGGTGAAGAGCACAGCACAGCACAGCACAGCCGCGCGACACCACAGTAGGGCGGAATGCGTCAAGGCGCTGGTGAGCGAAAGGAGGGGTGGTGAGAAGCAACACCGGTCAAGGCAGCGGATAGGGCCCGAGAGGGGGGGGGGCTATGGCGGGCACCATGTGCATGTTCGCATTGGCAGCGAGCAAAAGAAGGCATGCGCTCAATGGTCAGTCAGCAGGTGGGCGAGGGCGAGGGCGTGGCTGCAAAAGCACAAGCGGCAAGCCCAACAGGCAGCCTGCCGTTACGTCATAAGCAGGCCCTGGGCACTAAAGACACTGCCCACCTTCGCACCAGCATCACACACACGGTAATCTCTACGCCACTCCGCCTGGTCCGACTTCGATACTAACATCCTTGGGCCCCAGGCCATCCATCCCAACTGTCATCATTACTCGGCCTGTTAAATACATCTGCCTGCCGCTGCCCTGCGACCCTCGACACCTTCCCCTACCCTACCCCACCCACCTTGTCACGTCACTTTCCAGGCACTCTTCATTCTTCGTTGCGACCGCCTGCCCAACAAAGATTTGCCCCAAAGGCAAACTGAGAAAGCTCTGAGCACCACGCTCCTTGGTACGCTGCCTGCGCCGACCTTCTTGCTCCCGCTCGTGCCCCCCCCCCCCAACTAACAAGCCTTGCGCAGCCGACCCCACCCATACTACATTTTGGACCTTTGAGAAAGAGAGAACAACAGACGCATACGCAAAGAGCATCCGCCCATCGCGGGTACAGAGTAGCACCATGTCCGAGTACAGCTATGCACCACCTCGGCACCGAAACCGGGAGCCCGAGTACGTGACCGAGACGACTTATATTGAGCGCGGCGGCCGTGGAGGCGCAGTGCGTGATCTCGTCTACCGCCCTGCAGCCCGAGAGGACAGCATCGAAGAGATCCCCCGCGACTTCCCCCCTGGCACCGAATTCAGACAGACCAAGTACCGTGAAGAGTATGCGCCACCTCGTCGCACTCGTTCCATGAATCGTGGCTACGACGACGACTACTATGACCGTCCTCGTCGCCGCGATCGTGGTGGCCGTGACCGCGACTACGATGACTATTCCGAGTACTCTGAGCGCCCAAAGCCCTCGCGCCGCAAGTCCATTGTCGACCAGGTAAAGAGCTTCGGCGAGTCGGCAGGCCTAGGAGGAATCATCGGCGCCGTCACTGGCCGCGAACGCTCCCGCTCCCGCTCTCGCTCTCGTGACCGCGATCGTTCCCGCTATCGTCGGGACGACCGTGGATATGACAGCGACAGGCATGGATATTACGATGACCGCCGAAGCCGTTATGGCTCCCGTTCACGTAGCCGTAGCCGAGGAGGTGCCAAGGAAAAATGGGAGCAGGCTGCTAAAGCTGCTCTTGTCGCTGGTGCTGTCGAGGCCTTCCGTAGCCGCAAAGAACCAGGCCCCTGGACTGGTGCCAAAGGCCAACGTATTGCCACTGCCGCTATTGGTGCAGCTGGTATCGACGGTCTCATCGACAGAGACGGAAAGCACGAGAAGAGGCACGTTGCTGAATCCGCCTTGGGCGGTCTTGTTGCTTCACGCCTAGCCAACGGCTCACGCTCGCGCTCTCGTGCTCGCGGCCGCGATGGCTCCAGGTCTCCTTCTCGATCCCGCTCTCGTGCTAGGTCCAGGTCTAGGTCCATCTTTGGACGCTCTCGTTCCCGTGGACGTTCCCGCTCTCACTCAAGCGATGACGGCAATCGTAATGGTCTCGCCAAGGTTGCTGGCACTGGTGCTGTACTCGCTGCAGGAAAGGCTCTCTACGACCGTGTGCGCTCCAAGTCTCGTTCTCGACGCGAGCGATCTCGTTCTCGCTCTTCCAGCTCCGACAGCTACGTACCATCGCGTAGGGGCAACCGCCGCTCGTACAGCCGAGGCCGCGGTATGGACGACCAGTATTCCGAAGCCCCTTCCAGGACTAATTCAGATCGCAGACTAGCTGCTCCCGCTGCGGCCGGCGCAGGTGCTCTAGCAGCACAAAGCGGAGGAGGAGAACGGGGGCGATGGAATCCTAGTAGTGATTCCGAGTCGTCCACCGATATGGAGGAAAAGCGCAAGAAACTTCGAGGTAAGGAGCTTCTCACTGCGGGTTTGGCTACGGTAGCCACGATCCACGCCGCCCATGGAGTATACTCGTCAATGGTCGCCTCGGAAAACCGTCGCAAGCTCGTCAGCGAAGGAGAAATGTCACCAGAAGAAGCACGTAAACGAAAATCCAAAAATATGCTCCAAGACGCCGCTGCCGTGGGTATTGCTGCGCTTGGTATCAAGTCAGCATACTCTGAATGGAAAGAGATGAACGAGCAGCGTCACAGCGTCAAGGAGCTCGAAGCCCGTCGTCGCAAGAGGAGAAAGATGAGAGAACGACGAGAGAAGGAGGCCCGCCTCAATGCACTCGGCAACATGAATGGTCCAGGCGCTAATCCGTACGCATATCCTGTAGCTGCCAACCAGCCCTACCCTGCTACATCCTATGCTGATTCCAATCCATACGGTGCTGCTGTGCCGCCGCCACCCATGGGTGCTAGGTACTAGACCTTCTCCCTTGTTGTTCCATTCCCGGCCTTTCAACTCTTTTTTGCTATTGTTTGTTCATTGCGTTGGGAAGTTGGAGGTTAGAGACGACTGTTCGATATCCTTTTTTCTTTGTTTTCCATTTTTTTGGGGGAGGAAATGCAAAAAGAAATGGGAATATTACAAATGACCCCTTTTCTCTTTGTATATTGTTGCCGGCTCCTCTTTCTCTTCTCTTTTTACAAGACTCTCCTTGAACACATGTATACAGACCATGCGGAAACGATGAGGTTTTTCCTTTCGGTAGGATTAATGAGGAGGAGCATTGGTTGGATTGGGAATTGCTGGAATGCGGGCACGATTATGAATAACGACTCTATGACGATTATATATGTAGACATCAAATGATGAGATTTTGTTTTTTTGGAGGTCACCTACTTTAAATTTGTTCTCTCTGTTTGAAAGAAAAAAAGAAAAAAGTTCAAACTAGAGGAAAGAGAAAAGTCTAAGATAACGCATGCTACCTTATTCACGTAAGGGAGAAAGGGAAACTCTATGAATGTGAGAAAGTCGACATGTCTCAGTGGAATTGCAGCCCGACACTGATATCATTTATAGCTAAGAGCTGAAAATGAACCACCGAACAATCATGCCACCCATACATGGGTTGGAGAGAAGATATCTGCAATGCCACCTAACCTTTGACCTTCTATGAGCGATGACATTCCCGCCCGACAAAATGCCCCCCCCCCCATACATTCAAGTGCCATGGGACAAAATCCGCACTTCTACTCCTCCTCCTCCTCCTCCCCATCCATCTCTGGCTCATCCACCGCCCAAAGAATAAACGGCCCATTGTAGTCCAACTACATAACATACGTCAGTATACATACACCCTCATCCTCCCAAGAAAGGAAGAGGAGAAGAAAGGTGAGACTTACCTGCGTGGCCACCGACTCAGACGCAAACCACCACCTCCCCAAAATCATTCTCCCACCGGGCATCACAACCCCCTCATACGCCCAAAGATTATCCTGGTCAGGATCCTGGTAGTCATCGCTGAAATGCTTCATGAAGGTTATACGCTGCCAGCCTGGGATGCCGCCTTGAGGCGGAAGAGCATTAAGCCAGCCGAGAGCGCGGTATTCGTCGTCAAGGTCTTGGCCTGTGCCTTCGAATTGGATGTTTTGGGATTGTTTGGGGCAGTGGCGGGCTTGTGTTTTGAGGGGTTGGGCGCTGGTGGAAGGGAGCAAGGAGTGTAGGCGGGATTCAAAGAGGGCGGGCCAGGTTAGGGGGCGGCGATTAGAGAGGTGCGCTGGTTGTGCGAAGACGAGTTCGAGGGACTGTTGGGTTGGGGAGTGTTGTTAGTGCGGATTTCATGTTTATACTCTGATGCTGCGGCTTACTTGAATCTTGCCTTCGTCAACGTTCTTGTCAATGTATATTTCGTGACCTGGGCCTTGCTTGCGGAGGCGCTGGACTTCGGAGTGGTCGAGGAAGGCATAGGTGCCTTTCCAGTATCTGCTGAGTGTATATGCGCCCTGACGGAGAGGCTCTCTCCAGGGCGAGGGTTTAAGGGTTGCGTATAGCTCATCGATTTTGTAGAACAGAGTTTGGGCTTCTTCGTTCATCATGTGGTGGCGGAAGAAATTCATGCTGTGGAGAACCCATTCCAAGTTCACCTTTTTATAGTTGTCCAGGAAGATGGGGGCTTCGGTGGTGGATTGATAAACGGCAAACTGTGACTCGTCGAATGCAAATATGTTATGTTCTATGCCGGGAAGATTGAAAATGAACTGTGAACATATCAGCTTAACAGCTGCCAGTGTCTCATCAACGTGTGCAGGTTCGCCACGGCGGACTATGGGAGGTCGTCGGTCATTATTTAGCAGACGGGACTCGAGAATGAATTGAATGAGGTGAGCGTGATTCCTGCAACGGAAACGCCCATGCTCATCAGTTTCGGTGGCACCCTGAAAGGATTCTGTATTCCTCGTTAGATATGCTGACTTGTGCCGGGATCTACATACCAATGATCAAATCTTTCAACATCTTCACAACCCGGGCCTCAGTTTTACCATGGCCACGAAAGAAGCCGTACTTGGTGCCGCATCGCAGCAGCTTGGACCGGCGCTGATACATGCGCCGCAGCTGGTTGTTGGGTGTGCCCTCCAAGAAGTCATACTTCTCACGGAACTTTGCACGCCAGAACGACTGACGATCGGCGTCGATGGCATCATTTGTAGAACGGCATATCAACCGGTATGTCGCGATGTCCTTGTCGTTGTCAAGGTAGTGGACGATGGCCTTGTTGAGCTATTGGAAAAGTCAGCATACATATAGGTAACAAGTGGGTAGCAAAATCATATACCTCGATGGGAAGAGAGTTGAATGCAGTATTACTGAACGGACCCTGAGGTCGCGACATGTCGACTTCACACATGTGTACCAGAGGTAGCAGAAAGATCAGTTGTTGATCGATTCGAATGTCTTGAAGATCGAGAGAGTTCTCAAGACTGGCTGAGAAGAAAGCCTCTTATTGTTTGGGTTCGATGTGAGAGACAGAAAGCACTCGAGCTAACCGTTAACGAGGGCCGGTTCTCACTTCACAACAGAGGTGAAGGCAGCAGAGCCGCACTGACAGCAGGCGATAGTGCAAGTGGTATGTCCAAGCCAAATACCACTGATATGTTAAACTCAGTGTGTGATTCAACACATTGACTGACTTTCCCAGTCTACTTGATCTATAGGCATTGCGTATATATCAAGAGAGAAATTGGTAGCCACGGTCGGCATAGGTATGCATCGTTGGTCTTCAGTGAAGTGGCGTTGAGCTTCGGTGAGCAAGAGCTGCAAATAGACGCACGACTGAACGAACACGTTTGTCAGCGACAGAAGTGTGAAATAAAAGGTATCTCCGTATTGATTCCAGAGCAGCAAGACCTGAATGCAGTGTTCGAAGCCATAGCTGGCATTCGTGTATGGAGTGAGATGAGAAGAGCATTTTACGTGTGATGATGATCGCAACTGCACATGGCTTTCCAGGAAGGCACACCCCCGATATTGCTTATTGACCTGTCATCTCAAAAAGCTACACGCCCATGCATCTTATGTACGACTGCCGCTTTTGGTATGTCACACAGAGCATGACTCGGTAAATCGTAGTGGCAGTGGTCCATAGTACAATCTCACACTTCCGAGTTGCATCAACACATTTCAAAGCATCGACGGATATAATTCAATATATACTTAGGGAAGAAACGTTATATACCAATTCCCTCATAATCATGCCACCGAACTGATGCGCACCCACAAAGAGCTGCTATAACCATCCTCAAACTAAAACACTCATAATAACTGCCACAGCAACCCAATACATACCACTCCATCTGCCCAGAACCACACTTGCAACATTCGGCACAGGGCTCTGTCCCGAACTCGCCGACGCCGTCGCAGTCGCACTGCCAGCTACATCACTTACATCCGCAACCCCACTCCCATCCTCCTTTGTAACAACGAAGATCTCACCTGTAGAATCAGAACTCATGTACAATCTACCCTTAGCATCCCACGCAAGACCAACAGGGCGGAAGCATGAGCGAGGACAAGCAGATAGATCTGGGTTAGATACAACATCGATGGCTGCAGTGGTGCTGTTGGATGGGGCGACAGGCGAGCCAGCACCGTTGAAAGGGATGAGGGTGAGTTTGTAGCCAGCGGGGTCTTCACGGTTCCTGTTGAAAGGAATGTTAGTACCAGTAGTGGATTTGTTGGGGGGAGAGGGGGGGGGATTACGTACCACGATCCGTGCATAGTTACCCATGCTGCAGTGCCGTTGGGATTGAACTTGATATCGAGGGGGGCATTGTGAGCTTGGAAGGCAAGACGGGGGGCAATACGGTCGTTTTGGCAAAAAGTGTCATTGACGGTTGCGTTTTGGTCTCCGATGGCGAATTGTTGGCCAACTTCACCATTGAAATCGGGGATCTCAGAGACATTCCAGGCTGTGAAGCAGGAAGGGTATCCGTGATTTACATCTTGAACGTCGCTTGCTGTTTTATTGAGGAAGCCATGGAAATTCATTTCCTCGCCGGGATTGTTTTCATTGATGAGCTGGCCACTTCGCATGATGTTGTCGACGCTGTTTTCTACAGAGTAGATACCGCCTGTTACGGGATCCTCAGCTATACCGACTGAGTTCCTGAGACCCCAGCCGAGAAGTCTACCGGTTGAGGCGTGGTCATAGGCTGAAGAGGTCATGTTGTTCACATTGTAGGCCTTGATCGTGGATACTCCAGTAGTCACGTCCAATGTCTGGAGATCGATGTTGCCCACACTACCGCGGGAGACGAGCAACATACCAGGGACCTTCTGGGACATGAGCAGTGTACGCGTAGTATGTCCCTCCCTGTCTCCCATTCCTTGAACAACATCTCTTGAATCAGACGTGGTCTTGCCTTGAGAAGCATCGTAGTCCCAGGCGAAGACATTGCTATGGGAAGACGCGTACAGAGTATTGCCATCTTCGGAGAAAGCAATGCCATGATTCAACTGACGTTGTTAGTCAAACTCCGATGGTCATGGCAACGGACGACGGCCAAACTTACAGAGTCATTTTCAATAACCTTTTGCACTGGACCCTCAACGCGAACACAAGCCCCATCGCCCGTCAGGGATAGTCTGCTAACTCCATAGCCCTGCTCAACCACCAGCAGTCCACCTTGACGATCAAACAGAATGCTGCGAGGGTCTCTCAGACCATTTGCTACAACCTCGACGCGAAATCCCGGGGCGACCGAAGGAGCCGCGTTCTGTGGGGCAATTGGCTTTTCGCAAGCTGTACCTTGCGCTTGGACCGCTCCTAGAATGGAGAATGCGCTCAGGCCGACTGTTACCAATTGCTTCGGCGCCATTATGGGACGAGTCGGATGACGTGAGAATTGCTCGTAGATGGATTAAGCTCAACGATAGGCTCGAACAAGAGAAGCCCTGGGCGTCAGCAAGGATTCGGCGGCTAAGCCAAAAACACGCAAGATGGAGATTGGGTTTCTGAATAAGGATCTTTGGCGTATGTGACTAAGTACTCGAAGTAGCTCACCGGTGGCCGCGTTTTAGTCAATGGCTTTTTTTGTGGTGAGTTGGGGTCACGATAATACCTGAGGTGTCGCGTATTTCCCGTCCACCTCTTGGTCTAGTAGCCGCTTCCAAGACGCGATCCACGTCATTGACCTTCCCAAATCAAAGGATGCCGCGCCTTCATCCATCCGATGCTGGGCTACGGCCGCATCCTCAAACAACCACACCACACTTGCGCAATCGGCAATAATATGGGAGCCATTGGCCCTAATGTTACCCCACTCTGTGGTGCGAACCGCGTATCGTAACGGCCAGGTAGCCTGTCGTTATAACGAGTAATTATTAAGTGGCCCAGGCAAGTACTTGGAAGGAGAACGTCGAGGATGCTCCGCAACTCTATGCAAAGCTACTGTAGGCGAATACGTATTGCGCATTTGCATTTGTGGATAGGACGGACGAGTTAATGGGGGCGGAATATAGTCCCGAGGAGTATTTTGTTGCAAGCAATACCGTCTTACTTACATGTTGGAAAACCGGAATATGCAGCCCAGAGCGACTGTGCAGAGGATTAGTGCATGGCAGTGCCGGACTTGCCGCCAACGCCGGCCATGGGACCGAGACGCGGCGTCGGGGGCTGTCTTGTCGTTGACTGAATTGTCACTATAGCCCGACTTGGATTATTGTCGAATTGAGAATGCGTGAAACGCGCGAGGCCAATTAAGGCGTGTGCACGGAGGGAGCCCGTCTCGCTTGGTTGTATGCTCATCGGGGCGTGCAGCAAGGCGGCTTCATCCTCCGCATCCTCACGGTCTTCTCACCCGCTCGGGCGGGTCCGAGAGCGAGCGGCATGCAAAGACGATCACAGTGGTAGTGATTACTTATGTAACCGCGCCGCATTGCAGCCGGTACCTGCGTACCTCGCCTCTCGATCTGACATGTGTGAAGGGAGAATCGGAGCAGTAGCGCGTGGCTCGATTGTCGCATGTGCATCAGTCGGGCCCAACAACGGCTCGGCAGCTATGGTTGACATTGTCTAGAAATGCTACTTGGACCGCACATTCTCACATCGTGCGAGCCATGCGGGCTAGTCGCCGTCCCGGATACAGGCCGTCTTGTAGCAGAAAACAAGTACCGGATCCACCACGGCTATTTGTGCATCTGGGCTTTTACGCGGTTGCTAGGGACAACACTCATGGCCTCGGGCCGCGACATTTCTCTGACTCAGGTTGATTGCAGACATTACATCATAATTACAGGAGTACCGTTTGATAAGCTAGCGTTACAATGCTGTGTATGTATTCGCGTCTCAAGAGACTGGGTCGAGGCCGTCGTGTATCAATGCTATGATTTTTTTGACAAACGCCCAATGAGGTTCAAGATACAAGAGCATCAAGAACATGAGAAAAAGGAAACAAAGGAAAAAAATCCCCTAACCCGCTTTTGTACACGATGCCGACCGGTGAGAAAACGGGCCGTGAACTGCACGGCAGACCTTTTCCACACCCAGAGACTATGATGTGCGCCATGATTCCAAAAGGACACTGTAGGTCCTTGGTGCGCCATGATTCTCGATTAAACAAAAATTGAGCATACTCTATGGTTGCTCTTGGTGACAAATGCCTCGTCGTGCTCCGCCTGCATCCTGGCCGGGGATATGCTGCAATTATGCAAGTTAACATTGCAAATACCGTGTCGCTTCAAAGTCCAGTCCTGGGCCTGTACTTGATAGTCGACCGTATCGAAATTAGTATAGGGAAATGTTGATGAAGCCAGTGCGGCTCCATCGTCGCTCGAACGCTCTGATCCAAATGAAAATAGTCCAGAGGAAACTTTTGTTCCTTCGTCAAAACTTTTTTGTGCCCTGAGAGGTGTGGCCAGCACCAAATGGATCCTGCTCCATAACAGGGTCATATTCATGAGCTCACATGACCGTCATGAGTTTCATTTGAGCCACCAGATCCGTGTCTGGTTGAAAAATATTGTCGCGTTGTGGCTGCTCTTGCATCGGGCTTGCGAGCGGACTTGAGTACAAGCCTTCCGCATCCCTAATCGTGTCTTTTACTTTATGCGTCAGTGAACTGACGTATGGCACAATTCGCCGTAGAGTCGCAGTGTCAAACGGAACCTTCTTCGTAGAAGGTGTGGGTGGTGTATCCAATATTGGTTCGTATACGCTCCTCCTCTTTTGGAGCGCCTCGATCACGGAACGCGCTTTGGCTTCTGAGTCTTTGCGGGGTCGCGTGCTAGTCGGTTTGGCCTCGTGAACTTCATGGTCGGCATCAAATATGGATTGGGATAGTTTCGGGGACGGTTGCGGGGCAAAAATGTCGTCGTTTGGTGGAAGAATAGACTTGCGGGAACGCGGTGATGGTATCCGACTCTTCATGATATCCTGGTCTGGGTTTTCTGATTGCCCCCGTCCTCTACCAAGGCTAGGACTCGCGGGCGGCTCCTCAAAACTATCGTCATCGAAGCCAGGTGTTGAAGGGGGCGAGGCGGGAGCGACATCCTGGTGGCCAGCCTCCTGGTCGGCAAGGTCTATCATGGCGTCCACCTCCTCCCACGTACTAGCATGGGGACCATCCACTATACCAAGAGCTTGAGCGCGTGTGCGGTGCTCTTTGAGCTCTTCGATTAGTAGGCCCCACTCACGAAGCAGACCAATGTTGGCCAGGACGTTGTTCTGTTGCTCTTGTATGCTCTTTGGTACCACCATTGACGTGCCACTGTCTACCCGAGGGGAAGCATCACCTTCTTCAATAGGATCGCCGTTGAGTTCAGTAAAGTCAAAGTCATCGTTCCAGTCTTCTGTGACACCCTTGCTGCCAACGCCCCAGGTGCCAAACTTGTTTGTCACGACGGTGTTACGCTTCCCAGTCAAGTCGGGGACCACGGGCACACTCTGGCTGCGAGCGTGTAACCCGCTGGGCACCCGGCGGCCAACAGAACGGCTGCCTCTGCGGTCAGCATCTTTCTTGCCGTGCACTGTCCGAGGTCGTGGCGGGGTGCAGTTGCCCGAGTTCTTGTCTGCGAGTTGTTGCTCAGACCAGTCGAAGATGCTGCTGCGGGTGTCTCTGTCACCAAACTCTGTGGTGAGGTGATGAGGCGTAGTGGGCTTGGATGTTGGGCCAGATGCGACACGACGCGCGCTCTGGGGGAACGGCGACAGTGTTGCTGTCGGTCGGTGATTGACTGTGGGAGCATCAACCCACGGGTCTTCAGCATCTGTCTCTTCTAGTGACCACCTACTGCTGTCGTCGTCGTCGTTGCCCGGTCTTGAATCCCACTCCAAGGTCCCAAGCGAAAGCGGCTTGGGCATACTCGGGGGCGATGCCGAGACAGTGTTGGGGAAGAGCGGAGCGCTTCGTGTCCGGGCGCAGCTGGGCGAATCGTGCAGAGGGTACTCGTGGCGCACGCGCACCGGTGTTGTGATGTTTTCTTCTTCCTCAGCGATACTCTGGTGGCCGGCGACACTACCAACGGCGTGATCCCCAAGAGCACCTGGTGGGAGCAGATCGCGCAGGGCAGTGACCTTGACCTTGGAGGGGGGTGACTCGTCGAAAATCGTCTCTATACGAGGGCCCCGGGCGCCGCCCGATGTGCTTCTGGTTGCGCCAGTGCGCAGCGAATCAAAACACGTCTCGCTCTGGACGTCAGTGTTGTCGTCGTCGCCGAACCCCAAGGCGCGAAGTTCATTATCAGACGAGCCGACCAATGTCGAGGCTTGTTCTGAGGGGGCCATGGAGTGACGCGAGACCCGAACGCCCGATTGCGCTAGAGTAGGGGATGGTGGCGCCTGATTGGCGCCCAGTGCGGCTGAGGGACCCTCGAGCTGCTGAGGCATTGACGCCAAGCCGAGGACAGGAACCATGCCAGCACTGGCACGACGAGCCGCGAGTGTGGGCAAGGGCGTTGATGATGCGCCGCCCTCGAGCCCGCTGCCCGCTGATCCCGCCTCGGTGGTTCCGGCAGACGTCGCAATGGCGCGCCTAGCAGCAGCCAATGCCGGCTCAACCACATGGCGGTGCGACTCTACATACGATGTGCTATGG
The DNA here is from genome assembly GCF_000523435.1 of Bipolaris zeicola 26-R-13. NCBI lineage: Eukaryota > Fungi > Ascomycota > Dothideomycetes > Pleosporales > Pleosporaceae > Bipolaris > Bipolaris zeicola. Next base: position 60,308 of record NW_006912134.1, read on the forward strand.
GGTCGGGTGTGCATGGTGGGGACAAGAGGTGCCGAGTTGACCCGCTGGCTCGCCCGGCGCAGCATCGTCGTGCCTGATGTTCCGGCTGCGGCTAGCTGCTTCTTGGAGAAGGAAAGAAAGTCAGTGAAGGAGGAGCGCTTGGTTCGCAATGCATCGTCGGGGTCCTCTATCGACGGCCGGCAGCCCGTATGCGTGCTTTCTTTGGTAGCAAACGCGGCTATGCTAAACGGCGTCCCCGGCCGGCTCACGGAGAAGACGCTGTCGCCCTCGTCGCTGGTAGAATCGTCGAGTTCGGGCGTGGCTGCTGCCACCGACCTCGCAAGCACGAGTGTAGGCAAGTGCTTTTCGTCTGGAACAACCCTCTTGTAACTGCCTCTTAACGACGTCGACCCTCTCTTCTTCGACACTGTCCGCTCTTTGGTCACCTTGGCAGTGAAATACTGCGCATACTCAAACGGATAGTCCGTACTCGACGGATGCAGGAACTCCCTATTAGTCGCCAAGTCCTCGGCTGGATTACTATGCAGTTGTGCCTCGTTGTTGTTCTGACTGTGGCTGGCAAACAGCGCCGCGGTGCGCTGGTGACTTGTGGCCGGGCGGCGAAATGAAGGCCGTAGAGTGGCAGTACCTTGGGCCGGTAGTTGTTCGGATCTGCGTATTGATGATGAGCGCTTGACCAGCCTGTTTCGTAGCGATGGTGAGGTCGAGCGCCGGCCGAAAATGGAGGCTGCTGAGCCGTCGTGGGGGAAGGCCATTGCGCCATGGGGACACGAGACTGCGGGCGAGAGAGGCGCTGGGCTGGGGGTTCTGCTCGAGGAAATGGAAATAGAAGAAAGGCGCTTGAGCCATGAGCCCCGTCGCGTTGGGGGGTATCGTGAGGTGTCGGCCTCGGAAATGGACAGGTCGCTGGGCGCATAGTTGCTCACACGGCCGGACAATGGCAGGGCGGGCACGTCGTCGCTCGTCATCCTCCTCACCATCCGTCGCTGAGGGAGCGCATTTTGGCTGGGTCGAGTCGCAAGCGGTACATGTGAAGAAGGCGCGACAGGTACAGGGCCGCCAAAAGACGGCGCAGTGGTGGGCATGGCAACAGGCATGGAATTGGTGGGCAAAGGGCGTGCTGGGGCGGCCTCTTTGGTGTTGGTGTTGGGGTGGGCGGATGGGGAGGAGTTGCTCGGCGTCTCCCGTCCAAACGAGAGACCAACGGCGGATGCACCAACGATAGTGGCAGTGGCACAGAGCTGTATCACACAAATGCATCAGTCATAGTGGCCAGTACAAAATGCAGCAAAACAGGGCGAGGACGAGGCGAGTGCAGCTGCGCGGACCCGAGGCGCGACAGCAGAGGAGTGGTGATATATCAAAACAAAACAAGTGCATGCAGCAGCGTGTAGCGTCTCGTATACAGCGACCATGGGACAGACAGGTGCAGGCAGGGTGGTATTTACCGATGGAACCGTTTTCATTCTCGCAGAGAACCAGGCCGCCGGGGATAGCTCACTCGTCGAGGCGCCTGTGACGACCTGTCGAGCATTATGGCATGTCAAGGTGCCTGGTTGATGACGGATCGCGAGCCAGCAGTACGAGTCGGGGGTCGGCAAGCAGACGGCTTGGGGGGGGGAGGGGAGAGAGCCACTACGGCGCGAAGAGGCAAAGGAAGGACGGCACAAGCACCACGGCGGGCTGGAGCAGTAGAGAGGTGGAGCTCGACGAGGAGCGGACGGAAGACTGAAGAAATCCAGTGCTTGTTGCTTCTGCTGCTAGGATCTACGTACAGGGCTACCCAGTTTCCATTGGGATTAGCGAGAAGCCGCCGACGAGGGCTGATAGCGGCATGTCGAAACATAGCACGGAGGCCACACAGACCCCATGCCTCACTCTGCACCGTCATAGCTCCACGTCTGGGCCAGCAAGCATCGACGGCTACGTGCGACGGCCGCCCCCAGAGCCCCAGAGCCGCGGTGGTGCGGTGGTGCGGTGCTGTGGGCGTGCTCTTGGGCGGACGGGGGGAGCAGATTGCCATGGAGTCATGAGGAGACGGGCGTGGTGGCCAGTACCACCACGTTGCGCGTAGAGGCAGAGGCGGTAAACGAGGCCTAGCGCAGCGTAGCATGCAGCAGTAATCAGGGACATGAGCAGCCAGGCTCAAGGTATTCCTCGCCGCATCCAGCTACCCAAATATAGTGTACCAGCGAGTATGCCAGACGCCCGTCACCACCGCTGCTGATTGGTAGCCGCCCGCTGAACGGCCTGGAGAGACCCCTGCAGGCCTAGTGGAGCTGTTTGCTGATCGCGGACTCCCCAACTCTTAGAACCGGCTTGTGTACGATTGCGATGCTCTAGCTGGCCGTGGTAGCGAGACGATGGGGCCTAGCACTAGTCCACGCAGCCACCCAAGCCTCTGCATCTGCCTCTACTGCTACCCATCTCTACCAGGCCACTTTTTGACAACGCGGAGCGGCACCAAGCCCCTCGTCGTCCATGCCAGCCCCGACGCACGCGGATGCGTCAGTCTGGGGGCGACAGCACGGCATGGCCGGCGGAGAGAATTGCAGACAGCCGCCTGTTAATTGACGCACCAATTGCGCTTCTGTGCAGCCTGCTCGCATCATTGTCGACTATCCCTGATGATACCCGAAACACAGAGCACGTCAGCCCCGGAGTGGACAAGTCGACCGACGAGCGGAGGGCGGGAACATGGGTTGCGAGCTTGGTGAAGGCGGGATGTCGAGGCCGCCACCACATCTTGTCCCAAGCTGCTGTCCGCATCGGGCAACCATCTCTGCCTCCGCGGTTTCTGTACCCTCATCTTCAAGCCCAATCACTCGTCCACGTCCCAAATGCGTGCCGTGGCCAAGGCGGCATGTCGACTGACCCTGATCTGCTAAACACCTGGCAACCGTGGTTGGGACATGGCGTAGTAGTGTAGAGATTAGACGCTTGCTCGAGCGACGCTCCGGGAACGCTGTGCCCCTCCTTCTTGGCTCAATGGCCGTCGTCGACTCTGGAAAATGTCCGTCTGGTTGCTGTGGCTGGCTGTATGGCTGGAGCGGAGCGGCTCGATGCGGCTGGTGTGTTGCACGATACTGGCCAAGCTGAGTGTGACGTGCGTCTTCTCGTTGCAAAACACATCAGAAATGCAAGTGTCCGGAAGAATCCTGGGAGCGCATCACCGCTTGAAGCATCTGCAGAGACGTGGTGCAGATCTACCTCTTGCGAGCTGCAAGTCTGCATCCGCGTATGCAAGAAACAGCCTTTGCCATCATGTCGTGCCTGATTGGCTGCCAGCCCAGCCGTCCACAGTCTGCGAATCCACTTTCGGCTGCCGACGTCAAAATGTTCTTTGCTTTGGACAACGTGCCGTAGCACCGCAATAAGCACAGAACGCCCACTGCCCCGCTATTACGCCGGCCATCGTGCAGTTCGAGTAATCGGTACCAAGGCCTGTGTTCCTGGGTGTGCCCCTCTCGCCACAAACGCCACCATCCCCCCCATCGACTGCCACCGACATTGACAAGGTGGGACAGCGCCCCATCCACCACCTCCCATTCAATCCTGCCACAATGGAGTCGGAAATCAGAACACAGATCCCCAACATCGATCCGGTCCTGTCCGAGTACTCGGCGGGCTACCTGACGCATGCTGCCAACCAGTTCACGTCCGATTCGGACCCTAACGCCCCTTCACCGCTGGACGAAGCCGCAGCCACTGTGAGCGCACTGCTCTTATCCGCGTCCGGGGACATCTCGACCGAGAACCAGGCAGCCATCCAGAATCTTGTCGACAAGTTCATCGCCCGTTTGAGCTCGGCCAATGGCGCCGACGGGGAGCGTCGCCAGATGGCGCCTTCTGCCAAGAAACTCGATCAGGCTATTCACGTGGGGTCCTCGAGAAACATGTCGTCGACCATGGGTCTAGCAGGCGGTGCTGTAGATCTCGAGTCTGCCAACACCCGCAAGGTTGAGTCTAGGGTCGATCGTAAGAAGCTTGAGAAAGCCGAGCGCAAACTGCGTGCCAAGCAGGACCGTAAAGAGTTCAAGAATGTCGAATACGAGGCCTCGAAGCTTCTCCACGAGCCCAATGAGGCGCAGAGCTACGAGGAGTTCTACATGGCTGTCAATCCGCTGCAACTGGGCGATTCCGCCAATAAGAGCAAAGACATCAAGATTGATAGCTTTGATCTTTCCATGCCTGGCCTGCGTATCCTGACTGACAGTTCTCTGACACTTGCGTACGGCCGAAGATATGGTCTTGTTGGTCAGAACGGCATTGGTAAATCGACATTGCTGAGGGCACTTTCTCGTCGAGAGGTGGCCATTCCAACGCATATTTCGATTCTCCACGTAGAGCAAGAGGTTAGGATGAGCATGCCACTACTACTTTGTGACGGGCTGACTGAGTTTTTATCTAGATCACTGGCGACGACACGCCAGCACTGCAGGCTGTATTGGATGCCGATGTGTGGCGGAAGCATCTCCTCAAAGAGCAAGATGTGTGTTGCTAGATCCAAGGTTATAGAGAAAGCAAACTAACTTTGCATAGAAAATTTCCAAGGAACTTGCCGATATTGAAGCGGAGCGGGCTACCATGGCAGACACTTCAGCTGATGCTGCAAGACTAGACCAACAGCGCGAGGGTCTTGACACTACCCTAAGTGACATTCACGCTAAGCTTGCAGAGATGGAGTCCGATAAGGCTGAGTCCAGAGCTGCCAGTATTCTTGCTGGTCTTGGTTTCTCACAAGAGCGCCAGCAGTTTGCCACAAAGACGTTTTCCGGAGGATGGCGAATGCGATTGGCATTGGCGCGTGCCCTCTTCTGCGAACCTGACTTGCTTCTTCTCGACGAACCGTCCAACATGTTGGACGTTCCCTCCATCACGTTCTTGGCAAACTATTTGCAAGGCTACCCAAGCACTGTCCTCGTCGTATCTCACGACCGAGCGTTCCTAAACGAAGTCGCCACAGACATTATCCATCAGCACTCTGAGCGCCTTGACTACTACAAGGGTGGTAACTTTGATTCCTTCTATGCGACCAAGGAAGAGCGGCGCAAGACGGCGGTGCGAGAGTATGAGAAGCAGATGGCCGAACGGGCGCATTTGCAGGCTTTCATTGACAAGTTCCGTTACAACGCGGCCAAGTCTTCGGAAGCTCAGTCAAGGATTAAGAAGTTGGAGAGGATGCCTGTGCTGACGGCTCCCGAGGCCGAGTACTCTGTCCACTTCAAGTTCCCCGAGGTGGAGAAGCTGTCGCCTCCGATCATCCAGATGAGCGGCGTGACATTTGGATACACACCAGATAAGATTCTGTTGAAAAACGTAGATCTTGACGTGCAGCTTGACTCGCGTATCGGTATAGTTGGGCCCAATGGTGCGGGCAAAACGACTGCACTGAAGCTACTGATTGGCGCACTGGAACCAACCACGGGCATCATCTCACAAAACCCGCGACTACGCGTGGGTTTCTTCGCACAGCATCACGTCGACGCATTGGACTTGAATGATAGCGCCGTGGGATTCATGTCCAAGAAGTACCACGGAAAGGCGGATGAAGAGTACCGCCGCCATCTTGGTGCCTTTGGCATCACAGGCATGACGGGTCTGCAGAAAATGGCACTGCTATCTGGAGGGCAAAAATCGCGTGTCGCGTTTGCATGCCTGGCCCTCCAGAATCCACACATCCTGGTGCTGGATGAGCCGTCGAATCACTTGGACATTGAAGCTATGGACGCGCTGTCGGACGCATTGAAAAACTTCCAGGGTGGTGTGCTCATGGTCAGTCACGACGTGACGATGCTGCAGAACGTATGCACAAGTTTGTGGGTGTGCGACAATGGAACGATTGAGCACTTTGACGGCACAGTGAAGGACTACAAGCGACGTATCACTGCACAGGCAAATGAGGCGGGTGTCGTGGCCAAGCATTAGACTGCATGTAAGTACAGTAGCTGAGATGTGCAATATGGCAGACGGATGCAACGACACGCAATCCTGGTTTCAATTGCAGTCTGCGTGAAGAGTATATACTGTACATAGACAGGCGGCTCTGCGGCCTGGACAAACATGTGACGACGCGCTTGTTGGTGTTGTGATGGCGTACGGACAGGCTTCTGGCCTCTGGTTGGAGTAAGGCTGGTGGGCCGTGCTAAGCCCAAACGGGGCACACCTGAACTCACTACCAAGGGCTCCGCGTCCAACATCGACGGCTGTCCATCACCCGCTCCACCTCTGCCACCAGCACAACCGAGCAAGTCCACTCTCGCCTCCTTCACCCCTTCGCTGCCTCCCGCCTGCCCATCGCCTGTAGACCCATGCGCGCTGCTGTCCCGTAGTTGCTCCTCCGTGCGCTCACGTTTAATTGACAGCGCCTATTAGCGCGCTTGCCCCTTCGCAACCTCATCACCTGTGCCGTCCAATACTCTCACAGCTACCGGCACCTTGTCTCGCACGCAGGCTCCCGACCCAGACGGCTTGTCCGTAGTCACTCATTTGTCTCCGACTCGCAGCAATCGCTCTCCGTCTGCCTCGCCGTATCTCGTCACTGCTTCCGCAGAGAGCGCCTTGGAATCACCCACAGCCGGCGAATCACCATATCCCCCTCCTTTCTCCTCTCTCTACTTCCCGTCTGAGGACGCCGAGGAACGGAACAAGTCCCAAGAATCCCCAGAGGACGACTCACCGCCTGCATTCACCTCTGCGCCGCCATTTACCCAGTCGTCGTCTTCGGCTGCCGCTGTAGCTGCTACCAAAGCTGCGCTTCCAAACGACACCAAGGACGGCTCTAGCAGCAAGGACATCGACGACGGAGAACCACCGCCACCTTACAGTGAAGGATTCAGCCCACTCGAGTCGTTTACCTACGTCATGGCATCTGCAGGAGGTCCCGCGAGTATCATTACTCAGGTCTCGCAAACAAGCGCCGGCCCGCCCATCAACACACTCGGTGGATCTGATGAGAACATTACGTTGGAGTTGAGGTGCGCGCCTGCCTTCCAACATGAATTAACCATGAACTGACCAAGTACATAGGGGCACGCGATTCACCCTGTCGCGTGATGAGCTTCTAACCCTCCCCGAGTTTGTTCTCCTCTCGCTCTTTCCCAATGGCCTACTTCCTGATGGCCACATGAACTCCTATCATGAAGGAGACGTATACCCAGTCGACGTTGGTACCCCTGTTTCTTCTTCCTCGTCCCCTCCCTCTCCCCCAGTTTCACAGGCCACAATAGCCAGGATCCTAGACCATCTTTCCAATCCCGCATTATACTTATCTGACAATCTCTATTCTTCACAGTATGATCCCAATTCTTTGCAGTACATGCTGGAGTTCTTCCGCAATGTAGCTCAGACCATCCCCGCACCGCCTTCCCCGACGACCACGCCAGAGCACCCTGCCGAAGCTGTCCCTATCGAGCCCATGCACGGCTCTGCAAGAGACATGCTCCAGGACCGCGCCGGTATCATTGTTCTCCGCGAGGACCTTGACTTTTATGCCATCCCACCACACCGAGACATCACCCAACCGGAGATGATTGAGGTCAAGCGCGCTGCAGGTGAAGCTTTGTTACGGCAAGACGGCATTTTCTCTGGACTCAGGAAGAGCGAGGAACCAGGCACGACCGAGCAGCATCTGATTGAGATGTTGACTGCAGGGTAAGCGCACTGTTATGTTTATCTAAGTTCACCTGCTAATAAAGCATAGCGGCTTCAACCACGATGATCGATGGGGCCACCGTGCCGGCGAACCCAACAAGGCCGTCATCTGCAGTATCGCACTCGCACGCTTGAGGACCGACATCAAAGGCAACGATCTTGCTAACAGCAACGCTGTCGGAATGGCGCAGAAGCTGCTTCTCTTCTGGAGGAAACCGGCTCGTCGCTGCTGGTGGGAAGGAGTGGAGCTCGAGAACGTTAGGGGTGTCGAGGGCAAGCTCAAGGTGTGGATAAGGCGGGTTTGGACGCTGGAAATGGTACGTTTACCTTGACTTCGAACTTCTTTGGCTGTTTTGTACTAACATGATTTCAGAGCGTCATTGGCCTTCGTTGAAAACCGCGCTCTCTCTTTCCTCCCCCCGTTCTTTCTGGCGACTTTAATCATTGGTAGTGGTTCTCTTGTGTTCGTTTCCCTTTTGATGTGTCTTACTCTTCGGCCATCAAAAACTCATTTTGTAACTGTCGACGAAGAAAAAGCATCGGCTAGGTTCTTGCACCCCCCACATCGTTGTTTTTACCTTATCGTGTGTGTTTTTTTTTGATACCTCTCTCTCTCTATTACATTGGAACCGTTTGGGGCTCCCGTACTTACTACATACTCATACTTACTTTTACTACTTGTCTTCCATCTCGTCTGGTCTGTGTGTGTTTAAAGAGAAAGCTCAGTGACAACGCGCCTCCTTTCTTTCTCTCCCTTTTCGTTCAACTACAAATTTCCCCATAGCGAGCGTTAGCATTGTTGGGGGTGGGGGGTGGGTGTTGTGATAAAGCGCGATGGGAGGTGGGGAGGGGGAGGGGGGTTCGAAGTGATCATATCCTCTTCTTTCTTTTCCTTCTTTTCTCACACGCAAAGTATATATATATACATGAGTCAGTTCGTATATAATATTTTTTTTTGCGCTGGGCTAGAAGGAAGACGTTGTGTGGGTTTGGTTAATTGAGAGATGGGAAAGGATAGGGAAGGATAGCGTCTAGGGTTAGGAGAATAGAAATTGTAATCATGGTGGTTGTTGTTTTTTTTGGGAGGGAAAACACAGATTGAATGTCAATGTGTACGTGCCACGTAAGGGGGACGATGTGCTGTCGTGTTCCTGTTCCTGTTTTCTCATCTTTCTTTCTTTTTTGCTTTTTGGCAACGTATAGGGCGTTTGTGGCGTGGGGTATATGCATATGGGGATGGACGTGGACGCATGACATGGCATGATTGAGGCTGAAAGTATGCATGTGATGGTGAAAAAAGAAAAAAGGTAAATCGGCTTTGCTGGCCTTTTCTTTTCTTTTCTTTTTTCTGTGTGTGCGTCCTTGTTCGGTGTGTTGGTTTTCGCGTACCTTGCATTGCATGGTCGGGCTTGTTTGCGTGAGACAGGGGGTATGGGGGTAATAAGAGAGGGGCAGAGGGGGCATGCATGGTAGGTGTAAGATGGTGTGACACGTGATGTAAACGTGACACTTACTAGTTTCAAGCGTTGTACTTTTTTGCTTTTTCTTTGCGGAGAAAAAGGGGAGAAGGAGAGGAGATGGTGATTAAGGATTTAGGTAGAATGGGGAGTGGTAAGTTTTCTTCCGTGGTGTGTTGTGGGAGGAAGAGGTGTAATGGTATCCTACTAAAGGATTTACGTATCTCAAAAAATAGTACTGTTCGTCTATCTGGACTAAATACAAATTAGCATATTAGTTATAATCTTCAAACAACTCTCCACTCAAGAAGATCTTGATATACACCCAACCCATTAATCAATGTTTCACTGTTCAGTGACACTCCCCCCACGCCACAAAGCCCCCACACATAAGTCGAGAAAAAAGTGTCTGCACACTCTTACCTGCATCATTGACGCACAGCCAACGTATTGACACTTCTTCCCGCTGTTTCATTTATGCAGTACAACGTACAACGTGCTACACGCATGCATGCACGCCATGCTGTACACTTCCCGCCCCACATATGCCGTGCATACGTTTGTCTGTGACCACGTAGTGTGCAAGTTACAAATATGGATTTTCTCATATCTAAGGAAACAATTACTAGTACATGTTCCAAAGAGGCAAGTATATGCATGTATAGCAGTATTGAGTTCGGGTTCTTTTCTGTAGTATCGTTTTTGCAGGTCACATGGAGTTTGGACTGTTGATGCCTCTTGCAGTAAGATAAAGACGGGCTCGACTATCAACCTGTGTAAAATGTGCATCATTATGGCGCTGCTTATAAGAGAGAAGTAAGAGGTACGAATGAACGTGGTAAACAGGGTGGTTTGAAATAGGGTCGTAACTAGTATATATTAGCATTGCAAGCCGTAGTATACCCCTTGTTCTATTTGAAGACTCGGAACGGCGAGATGGTCACTGTCGAACGCTACGTTGAGCGGCAAGTATTCTTAATTGTCAAGCCGGCTATTCCTGTTGCTTGCTACGCAGCAGCTCCACCACCGCCTTGAAATCCCTATCTGAAGCTACGTGGAGTGCGGCGTTGAGAAATCTACCCTCCACTTTAGCATTAGTGTCTTTATCTAGTAGCAGCTTTACTATCGCCTCGTAGCCTCTAGCTGAAGCCGCGTAGAGTGCGTTATCATAGGGTCTACCCCCTGCGTAAACGTCAGCGCCTTTATCTAGTAGTAGCTTCACCACTGCCTCGTGGCCTCCAACTGAAGCTACACAGAGTGCGTCGCTATAGTATTTATTCGACGTGTTAACGTGGGCTCCCTTGTCTAGCAGTAGCTTCACTACTGCCTCGTGACCTCCAGCTGAAGCTACACAGAGTGCGGTATTATGGTGGTCATCCGACGTGTTGACGTAGGCGCCCTTGTCTAGCAGTAGCTTCACTACTGCCTCGTGACCTCCAGCTGAAGCTGCGTAGAGTGCGGTACTATCAGTTCTACTCGTCCTATTGAACTTGGCGTTGTTGTCTAGTAGCAGCTGTACTACTGCTCTGTGGCCTTTGTGCGACACCTGAAATGCTTTCTCATAGCCTCCTTTTTGGGCGTCAGGGTTTACGCCTTTGTCGAGTAACAGTTTCACTGCTGCCTCATAGCCTCTCGCTGACATAGCGTATAGTAATCTGTCGAAGTCTGTATTCCACATTTCCATGGTGGAAATTCCTTCTAGCAAACTTTTCAACATCTCCCCGTAGTCCCTACTGAAAACGTCATGTATCACCTTCAACGCCTCCTTTTTGAGTATGAATTCACCTTCGCGTCTCTGGAAAAGAAGGATCATGATGTCTCTTCCACCTGCCTTGTTTCTTGCAGCGGCTCGAATCACTCTATCTGTGATTATGATTTCACTTCCACGTTCCTGAATGAGAAAGCTTATGATTTCTCGCCCGTTTTCCTGATTTTCTGCCGCAGCTTTGATCATATCCTCTGATAGTGATACCTCAAGTCCTCTCCGCATTATGAAACGTTCAACTGCCCTTGCGTTGGACGTTCGGACAAGCTCTGAGAAGAATGTAGAATTCCGAAACGTAAGGTCCTCTAAGAACTCTGGCATCGTCTCATAAGAATCATCTGACTGTCTGAATAAGAACAACGAAGTATCGCGAATGACTGCCTGGAGGTCTTTCGTATAGACTGGACGTAGGCTATCGCTGTCGTAAGCGTCTGAAGATATACCTAGCAAGGCATAGACTTTGTCTCGTGGGTCGCTTGCATTGCTTTCTCTGAACTTTAGTAAAAGGTTATACAAGTCTCTGCTTTCACCCCACCAGGTCTTTTCCCGCAAGTGTCCAGGCATAATATCCAAAACAGCTTGACAATGTCGTTCTGGTTTGATGCCTACGAGCGACGGAGCAAGGGCAAAGGTATGTGCTTTGACAGACTTGATGCCACACCGGACACTTGCTTTCTTCGCGTTGGCTATTTCCTGTAAAATCCAAACTCTTCTAAACCATGGTCTCTTTAAGAGCAGGTATAGGCCTTCCAGTACCTCAAAACTTGAACTCTGAGGAACCAATCGCCAGAATTCTGTCCACTTTGCTAGATCCCAGTGTCTATGTGCATGCACCAAGCTGTATCCTTCTAGTTCCCGAAGAGAGTCCATGAGAACATTGGTTTCCGCAGTGGGTTGACCTAGCCAGATAATCACCTCTTCCGCGTGCGAATAAATCTTGCACATTTGCTGAACTTGATGTCCTCGCTCTTTTTCGTTGCCTTGATCGATACAAATAGCATCAACCCAGAGTACCCTATCTACATCTTCCGAACGAAAATGTTGCAAGGCTGAGTGCAGATTTTCAGTAACACCAAGTGTCTTCCCACTGACAGTCACAGTCGATGCCTTGTTCGTGCCGCCCCAGGTATACGATAAAGCATCGTACGGAACGGTATCGGTGCCATCAAGATAGGCCTGATACAGTATGCACTTGATGGCTGGCCCTTTGCCTCGAAGTAACTGTAGAAGTCGAAATGCAGGACGCTCGAGATCGATCGGTTCGTAGATGTAGATGTCCATCTGTACCTTCGACTAGAGTGTTCTGTCATTAGCTAGAGGGTCTAAGGCTAAGATGTTGGAGGCTAGGCTACCTGGCCCTGATAGCAGAAGTGAAGGCTTCAGCTACTAAATGTGGCAGTGCAAGGCTAAATCTCTGCAACACATTCAGATCGCCAAAGCCTCGACTCGGATCTTGGCACTCTGTATCATGTCATGCCCACCGTGTGAGACCTGCCCATCTTTTCCTTTAGACGCCACATGAGTTATCATGTTCTTCTTCAATGTCACGATGCTCTGAACTGGAGGCCGAGAAAGGCTAACCCTCGGAGATCCATCGGGTACCCGTCGGGGCAATCAAGCCACAGTCACATGTATAGAGTGTATAGTTCCATCCGCACCTTTGGGTAACTTCCCTAGGATTCGACTCAATTTACTCGAAGTGATATATTCTGTGCCTATCTGCAAAACACTCCACATTCAATAAGATAAGGTAATATCTAGATACTGCTTAGTGCATGTATTAGTTGCAACGTGATCGAGGGATACAAGGATGTAGCAGGTCGGATGAGGAATCAAAGGCGGCGCGGCGGTCTGTCTCTACAATATATACATTTTTGCATTAGCTGCAGTTGTTTATTGCACTATGCCTCGGATTTGCATGATAGCTGTGTTAGAGGCTGGTTGCACATGCCAGCTTGTCACAAACGGCCTGGTGCGTATCGGTGAGGCATGCTTCGAATCTGCGCACGTACCTACAACATCTGAGCCAGCACACATCACATTACAAGCACATTGAAAGGAACAAAGTATAAGCCAGAGGCGGGTATGGAGGCCCGTCGTTACTCTGAATTATGTAGTCTCCGTTTGAACGGGTAGACTTGTTAACTAATCTTAGGCTGCGTGCAGAAACGCAACTCATCATCTCCATATCACACTCTTACACTGGGTATCATCCTCATCCTGACCATGGTTGAAGGGTCAAGTAGATGATATGCAAAACAACGCCTTTTGAACAACCGGACCCCGTCGAGCCCCAGGCTCGATGCTATGCCGTTGAAGACAAATAACTTTTTTTCGAAGTGGTATCATAACGTCGTGTTGAAACTTCCCAAACGCGGCACAAAAAGAAATCTAGTAGCGGTAGATGTCGCTCTTGAAAGGACCCTCGACAGGGAGACCGAGGTACTCGGCCTGAACGTCAGTGAGCTTGGAGAGCTCGACGTTGACGTGTGCCAAGTGAAGAAGAGCAACCTGCTCGTCGAGGATCTTGGGCAGAACGTAGACACCGACGTCGAGCTTGCCGGTCTTGCCGAACTCGACGTACTTGTTACCAAAAGCCTCGTCAGATGCCTTGTAAAGCATAATCTGGGCGAGGACCTGGTTGGTGAAAGAGCAGGACATGACGAAAGAAGAGTGGCCAGTGGCGCATCCCAAGTTGACGAGACGACCCTCAGCGAGGAGGATGATGTGGCGTCCGTTCTTCATCAGGTAGCGGTCAACCTGGGGCTTGATGCTGGTGACTGACTTGGCGTTGGCCTTGAGCCAGGCAACATCGATTTCGATATCGAAGTGACCAATGTTGCAGACAATGGCGTCGTTGGGCATAACCTCAAAGTGAGCACCAGTCAGAATGTCACGGCAACCAGTGGTGGTGACGAAAATTTGACCCTGAGGAGCAGCCTTCTCCATTGTGGTGACCTGGAAGCCGGAGACGGCAGCCTGGAGGGCGTTGATGGGGTCAATCTCAGTGACGATGACACGGGCACCCATGCTGTGGAGAGCCTGGGCACAACCCTTGCCGACATCACCGAAACCGGCAACAACGGCGACCTTGCCAGCAATCATGACATCGGTGGCACGCTTGATACCGTCGACAAGCGACTCACGGCAACCGTACAAGTTGTCGAACTTGGACTTTGTGACGGAGTCATTGACGTTGATGGCGGGGACAAGGAGACCGTTGCCCTTGAGCATGCGGTAGAGGTGGTGGACACCGGTGGTGGTCTCCTCGGAGACACCGTAGCAGTCCTTGAGCATCTCAGGGTACTTCTTGTGGACAAGAGCGGTAAGGTCACCACCGTCGTCGAGGATCAAGTTCAGGCTCTTGCCATCCTTGAAAGCGGTGAGTTGCTGCTCAAGGCACCACTCATACTCCTCCTCAGTCTCGCCCTTCCAGGCGAAGACGGGCACACCGGCGGCGGCAATGGCGGCAGCGGCGTGGTCCTGGGTGGAGAAAATGTTGCACGAAGTCCAGGTGAGCTCAGCACCGAGGAACTTGAGAGTCTCGATGAGGACGGCAGTCTGGATGGCTGCAATGCGTGTTAGCAAGAAAATTTCCTTTGGTTGTGGCAAATGTGCAGAGGCAACCTACTCATGTGCAGACATCCAGCAATGCGGGCACCCTTCAAGGGCTGGTCCTCAGCGTACTTGCGGCGGGTCTCCATCAGACCAGGCATCTCGTTCTCGGCGAGCTCAATCTCACGGCGACCGAAGGCCGCGAGACTGATGTCAGCAACCTTGAACTTGTGGGCGGGGGCAGACATGATGAAGGTTGTGTGTGGTGAATTGAGGGGGGGAAATTGAGAAGAAAAGGGTAAAGAGAAGAGAGAGGGAGGGAGAGAAGGGATGAGAGAGGATGAAGAGAATAAGAGAGCGGCGTCGAGGAGGAGAAAAGTGGGAGAAGATAGCCCCGCGCTCTAACACCTGTTGACGCTAGTGGACCCTTGGACTGCGCCGTATCGGCACATGGAGTTGGACGAGCCTGCGACACGTCGACCCCTCCACTGTCGATAGGCGCAAACCTGCTAGTATGCACGTCTGACCATACAGGTGCTGTGCATGAATCATGTCAATTCAGTATCTAAACGCCCTATCCATGAACAAAATATCTTCATAAACTCCGAGCAGCGCGCGCGGGCAAGTTGCACTCTGTTCGCTGCGGGGCATGAAACCGCGCCCACTTGGTCCAACACCGCCGACGCGCCATGCTCTAGACTAATGCAGTAAGCATCCTCACTAGAACCGAATCTCACCGACACTACTGTACTGAATTCGGTAGGAGATCCATCAGTACTCTCCATTTTGTCGCTACAGGTACAACTAGCCACTCATTCCACTTACGTGTAGTGAGGCACTTGTCCCTTGTCGCCCTCTGATCCTGCCGCCAGCGGCGAGACGCCATTGTCAATCTTCTTGCCAGGCATCTTGAAGTGCGGCTTCAGCGGCTCCCAGCTCTCCGCGTTGTAACCTTCCTGAATCTTTCGGCACTTCTTTAGGCCCCAGTCGGTTACGCCAATCATCAGGCAGCTCTCGAACATAAACGCCATGCTACCCTCGCCGACTTTATTCGGCTGCAGCTCAACATTTGATGCTTTCTCGTGAGTAGCAGCGTCAGGGCCGTGGCCCGACATGACATTATGTAGAGATGCGCCGGCTGGCTGGAAACCTCCTCCAGTCTTGGCATCGTACTGGCCGCCAATAAGGCCCATAAACTCCGACATGGTGTTTCGGTGGTACCATGGCGGTCGGAACGTATTTTCAGCAACCAACCACCGAGGCGGGAAGATTACAAAGTCCGCAACTGCGGTTCCTGCGTGGTCTGAAGGCGCGGTAAGAACAGTGAAGATGGATGGATCTGGGTGATCGAAAGAAATGCTCCCTATTGTGCTGAAGCGACCGAGGTCGTACTTGTATGGATAGTAAAGGCCATGCCACGCCACGACATCGAATGGCGTATGCTTTTGTTTCGCAGCATAAAGGTGGCCAGCAAACTTTGCAAGGATTTGCCACTCTGTCTCTGTGTCTTCGTCAAAGTCGGCCACTGGCGCCTGGAAATCACGCGCATTCGCAAGGCAATTGGAGCCTATAGGCCCAAGCTCGGGGAGGGTGAAGTGCCCCTGATATAGCTCTAGAATGTATCCTCGCACAGGGCCTTGAGGAAGTGTGACACGGTATCGAATACCACGCGGTATGACACAGATCTCGTTGGGGCGTACAATAAGGCGGCCCAGTTCGGTCTGAATATCCAGCACACCGTGCTGGGCGACAATGAGAAAATCACCATCAGCCGAGTAGAATGCTTCGTTGGCCTCCATGTCCTTTCCTGCAGCGTATATAAAGTATCCGACTCCCGACTTCATTGTGGGGTCACCAGCACCAGCCACCAGGTGCAGAGAGTGCACCCAGTCTACTGTCTCGTCGAGGTCGAAAGGATCCCATCGGAGCTGGTTTGGGATATAGTGTATCCGTTCCCATGGCTTGTTCTCGGGGTTTGTGTTGAATGTCGTGGATTCACGGGGCTCAAAATTACTGTGGCCGCAAGATGGCAAGATACGGTAGAGCCATGTTTGCTGGTTCTCGTGCCTAGGGGCTGTGAAGGCGGTTCCAGAAAGCTTCTCGGCGTAGAGGCCGTACGGGGGCTTTTGTGGTGAGTTTGCACCGATAGGGAGGGCGCCCTGTACTGCTTCGGACCTGGGATGCCGTTAGCTTGTACTAAGCGGGGCAGCACTGGGAGTCCGTACTCATGGTACGAGTTGAAGCCGTTCTGGTACCGGTACTTTTCCTTGAAAGCGAACTGTGTAGACGGCATTGTGAGAGGCGGGTCAATTGTTCAACTTTGCTTCTGTCGAAAAGTAAAAGACTACGTATGTACGCGTCGACCCGGCGGCACGCTACCACTGCGGTCTTCTTGAATCTATGTACAACGGCCCCACGGCATTAGTGAAGGAAGCATCAAGCTGCCCCTCGGCCATGGCTGCGCTGCACGATGCGGCAATGAACGGCTTTTGGTTCCGCTGTCTATGGCATCAGAAGATCAAAGCGGAGTAGTGGTGAGCCTTCACATCGGCTTACCCCACAGCCCACGGGCGGCGGGGCATCCAACCTGGCGATCCGCAGGCAAATGACGGAATCTTTCCGGGCCCGCCTGTCCGCCTCCATCCCGATCCGTCACAAGCCGACAGCGGACCACAAGCACGGCATCCACCAAGAGGGTCCTCATGCGGCTGACATTATGACTTTGTCAGTATGCAAGGAATCCTTGCGCGCCTGATAATGGAAACTCCGACAGCTCAATTGCATATCATCCTCGCGAGGCTCTCGAGGCAGTACGGTACTACATCGACGCATTGGAGCTGACCTGTAGAGTAGTCAGCACTGCATGTAGTGTACTGCATTCAATCATCCCCGCTACCCGAACAAAACATCATACCACACATCTTGCAATGGCTTCACTGCGATCTTGGTTTGCCATACCTCGCGGCTCGCACTTTTCACTAGCCAACATTCCGTTTGGCGTCATTTCAACAGCCTCGTCCACAAAACCACGAGTCGCAGTTGCCATTGGAGACCATGCCCTAGATCTCGAGGCCTTTGCAGCCGGCAATGGCTTCTCGGCCCTCTCCCTCATTCAGCCTCATCAAGCCGTCTTCTCAGAGCCCTCACTGAATGCATTCGCTGCACTCGGCCGCCCCGTCCATTCCGTCGTTCGCAAGTACATACAAAGTGTGTTTTCCAAGGACACCACCTACCCAGATGTCCTTCAGAACAACTCTGCTCTTCAAAAGCAGGCTCTGTTACCCCTCAAAGACGTTCGTGCCCATCTCCCCTTCAAGATTGGCGACTACACCGACTTCTTTGCGGGTCTGAACCATGCCTACAACTGCGGTGTTATTTTCCGAGGCCCAAAAGAGGCTCTGCAACCAAACTACAAGCACCTGCCAGTCGGTTATCATGGCCGAGCATCCTCAGTCGTACCTTCGGGCACCCCAATTCGACGACCCAATGGCCAGATATTATTGGATCCTACTGCGGAGAAACGGGTACCTACATTCAGCCCGTGTAAGAAACTGGATATGGAGCTCGAGCTCGGAGCTTTTGTATGTGGCTCAAACGAGCAAGGGACGCCAATACCAATTGAAAAGGCCGAAGAAAACTTGTTCGGTGTAGTTCTCATGAACGACTGGTCAGCCAGAGACATCCAGGCATGGGAGTACGTGCCGTTGGGACCTTTCAATGCAAAGAACTTTGGCACAACCATCAGTACGTGGGTTGTACTCGCTGATGCATTGGAGCCATTCAAGACAAAAGGCCTCGAGAATGATACTGAAGTACTGCCCTATTTAAGAGAGAAGAACGACAAGACTGTCTACGATATTAATCTTCAAATCGATCTCAAGAGTATGTCTATCACTCCTGAGCCCCCTGAGACCAAACTTGGCTAACACGTAGCAGCATCCTCTGGCAGCAATGCTACGGTTTCCAGAGTCAATGGTCGAAACTTACTTTGGTCCTTCCCACAAATGTTGACACACCACACCGTCAACGGATGCCCCTTTCAGCCCGGTGATTTGCTGGGCTCTGGCACCATTAGTGGTACTACTCCAGCTGAATATGGAAGCTTCCTAGAGCAGAGTAACAACGGCAAAGATTCTATCGCAGTTCAAGGAGAGAAGAGAACATTCCTCGAGGATGGTGATGAGGTTACTATTCGAGGTGTGTGCGGCAATGATGAAGAAGCTCTTGTTGGGTTTGGCGAATGCGTGGGCCGCATTGAACCTGCCTTGAAATTAGAGTTTGCGTAGGCTCTTTCGGGAGATATAGCTTATGTTCCATGCATTACCTGTCCCTGTCTTCAACCAGTAGAGCCATTGCGAGGTCTGCGCATAAGGGAACCTTCCATATCTATCTTTTTCTAAACATACTTGAACAGAGCGTATGCATGAGTAAGCGGTGTACCGCACCTAAGCAGGGATGTTGTAAATCGTGCATGGTGCGTTCGTCAAGTCGTTGTACGTACAGGCATATACGAGTTCCCTTCTTGGCAGTTGTCCCAAACATGATGTGTCAATCTGCTAAGTATTAGCCTCCAATACTTGTCGGCAAGATGTGTTCAGGAAATCTTCCTGATTTAGTTAGTACACGATGACCTCACCCTACATCGCGCCTCCCCGCACGGAAAGTGCGGCCCTATTCCGCCTTGACTGAACACGATCGTCTGCCTGACTTGACAATTGGTGTAACAACTCCATTTTGGTGGACTACTGGAGCGTAACTAAACTAAAAATCTTGTCCAGTCAGACGAGGGATTATGTTACCGAGGCTAAGGTGTGGTCTTCTCCAAGCCTGAGTTTTGCGAAGCCTCGCTGGATATCGGCAAGCTCCATCTTATAGGTATTGCTGCAAGCTATATTTCATGTCCTTCGTCTCACAGATTTCGCGAGTTCCCTTCTTTTTCTATTCTATTCCTCTCACACGTTGAGCTTGGCTACAACCATGACGATCCCTATCTACGCAGCCGGCATTGCAGTGCTGGGATACTTCTTGTGGAGACTATTCTATGGAACCGACAAACCACACATCAAAGGCTTACCCGAAGTCCCTGGACTTCCACTTGTTGGAAGCTTGTACGAACTTGGCACCAACCATCCAAAGGTAGCACAACAATGGGCGAAGAAGTATGGCCCTGTCTTCCAGGTGAGGATGGGAAACAAGGTAAGTACTGGTCCTTAGCATGATCACCATTCGTCTCAAGAGTAGAGAGCCTGACGAAGACCCAGAGAATCGTCTTTGCAAACTCGTTCGACTCCATCCGTCATCTCTGGATCGTAAACCAAGCAGCCATGATTTCACGGCCTATGCTCCATACCTTCCATAAAGTCGTCTCCTCCTCACAAGGTTTCACAATTGGAACTTCCCCATGGGATGACTCCTGTAAAGCCCGCCGTAAGGCAGCTGCGACGGCCCTGAACCGACCTGCTGTACAGTCATATATGCCCCTCATCGACCTCGAATCGACCGTCTCTATCAAGGAACTTCTCCAAGACAGTAAAGGGGGAGAAGTCGATCTCGATCCCCGAGCATACTGGCAGCGATACGCTTTGAACACGTCTTTGACACTGAACTACGGATACCGTATTGATGGCAACAAGAACGCACCGCTGCTCAAGGAGATTGTCGATGTCGAGAGGGGCATAGGATCACTCAGGTCGACAAGCAACAACTGGCAAGACTACATCCCGTTGCTAAGGCTGCTTCCAAGTAAAAACAATGAGGCTGAGCACTTCCGAAAGAGACGAGACGTATACATGGACAAGCTACTCAGCATATTGGAAGAGAAGATCGGGAACGGCACAGACAAACCATGCATTACCGGCAACATCCTTAAAGACCCCGAAGCAAAGCTAAACAGAGGTAAGCCCTTTTCTATTTCTCCACACCAGGCATTCACTAACACACCCACCAGCCGAAATCACCTCCATCGGTCTCTCCATGGTCTCCGCAGGCCTCGACACGGTCCCCGGCAACCTAATCATGGGCATCGCCTACCTAGCGACCCCCAAAGGCCAAAAGATCCAACAACGCGCGTACGAGGAAATCATGAAAGTATACCCCGACAACGATGCCTGGGTGCGCTGCCTCGACGAAGAACGCGTGCCCTACATCACGGCCTTGTACAAAGAAATCCTACGCTACTGGATCGTCATCCCCATCTCCCTGCCCCGCGTCTCAATCAAAGACATCGAATGGAACGGCACCGTCATACCTGCAGGAACTACCTTCTACATGAACGCCTACGCCGGCAACTACGACCCGTCTCACTTCACCAACCCCGAGACTTTCGATCCAGAGCGCTACCTCAACGTTCCCGACGGCGCCGGAACACCGCACTACGGGTACGGCGCCGGCTCACGCATGTGCGTAGGCTCTCACTTGGCGAACCGCGAGCTGTTTACTGCATTTGTCAGACTAATTTCTGCATTTGAATTTACGCCCCCGGTTGATCCGCGAGATGAGCCTGTTCTGGATTGTCTGGAGGCGAATGCGCTTCCGACGAGTTTGACGATGGAGCCCAAGTATTTTAAGGTGGGGTTTAAGCCGAGGAATAGGGAGTTGTTGGATAAGTGGATCAGAGAGAGTGAGGAGAGGACAAAGGATTTGAAGTAGGTGGAGTGGAGGTGCATGGAATTTGGTGGTGATGATAGGATGTATGAAGTTTTGGATCGCTTGTCATTTAAACATTTACCTTGAGAGACTTGAATGTAGTCAGGTTCACCGTGTCTTGTTGTGTTTTCGTGTCTTGGAGCGTACTGCTACTACCGCATTCTCTTTGGAAAGCACGACTCCCTCGTCACTTCTCGCTCTCACACGCAATGTTGTTTACACAAGTCACCCGCCGTACCAGGAAGGAGGCTCTAGGTGATTCAAATGGGCAAACATTCTACAAAGCAATGTTCATCCTTTTCTTCTTCTTCTTCTCCCACTGAACACCGAATCGACAACGACAACTGGCCAGGCAAAATGTTGCCCCACCTTAACGGCTACATGTCCATCCTAGCTATCCCGGTTCACTTCATGAGTAAGCATACGCCCCCTCTCACATACATACTTGAGTTCCATTATTACGATGCTGATACTCGCAGTCTCGATGATGCCTCACGCTGTTGCTCGCGCCATCTCTGCTAGAGGTAGGCTACCTACCGAAAACAGCAGCAATCTACATGCTCAGGATACCAAAGCGCAGTTGAAGCAGCGTGTTCCTCCAGAGTCGTTTGCCAGGTACATGCGTATGTGTAGGTGCTATCACGCCGGGATGGAGGCAAGTCTTGAACGAAGTTTTGAATAGGGGTTGTCAGTCATCTAATGAGGTGGCAGAATTTTCCCCTTTTCGTTACAGCAGTGGTGGTGGGCAACATGGCTGGACTGGCACAGGACGTGCTCAACGCCTTTGCAGTTTCGGTTCTTGCTGTTCGACTTGCTTGTACAGTGAGTTGTTTGCTCGCGGTTACTTCGGTGACTTCAGTTGTTCGCGGCGGGCTCTGGGTTATGGGTGTTTCGATGTGCTTGCCTGTCTTCATTCAAGCTGCAGTGGTTGTGAGTGACAGGAAGGCAAAAGAGGTGCACAGGGCGATGTGAGGTGGAACAAGCAGACAGGGAGATGGTGCGCATGGTGGGAGAAGAGAACATGGGGAAACCCGGAACAGCAGTGGTGTCAATTATGTCTGCCTTGGAACAATGACAACCGTGTCCAGTTGACGATGCACTGATGTTGTCTTGCACAAAACATTGTTGCCTAAGGCGACTGTGCGACGTTGCTACAAATGGACAATTTTCGGATGTTTTTGTCGTCTTGGGTAGCGGCAGGTGGTTTCACAATAGCGCCATGCAGCCGGCGAAACTGGTGGGACAGGTTTGGCGGGCATGGAAACAACGAGGCCGTCAAAAAGGGTTGCAATATGCATCGTCGCCATGCAGCGCTCTCGAGGACAGGAATGCCCCGTCAATGAATATAGTGTAGTGCGGATAGGTGTGGGTCCTGGAGTTCACGCAATCCTGGGGCGGCTGAGGAGATCGGCCAAGCGGAGGCCAATGGCTGCCTGAATTCCCGCTCTGGACATTCAGGAGAGCCAAAACGTGTCAAGATGCGAGCAGGTGCATAAGAGCAGTTCCAAGAATGTAAAGGAGACGCTCGCCTCTCACCGCAAGTCCTTGAACACGCGCAGATAAGCGATCGCTGATAGTTGTCACGTGCCGGCGGTAGTGGCACTTACCAGCTTACGAACAGTGCCCAGCATTCGCCGCGCTTTCCACCACATCTCTTCAACGCAGCCCTTCCTGTGCATCAATTAGAGTACATCCACATCCACCCGCCCCATCCCCGAATACCACCGACTCTCAAGAACATAGCCGTAAGTCGTCCCTCGCCGCCTTGTTTTTTCCTGTGATTGCTTTGTTCTACCCCTACGTCGCCTCTTCCGAGGCCAGCTTTCCTCCGGGCTGCGACTTGGGGTTGGCAACAGGCCACGCTCTCCCAGTGCCTTTCTGCGCCAGCGAGGTCCACGCCCGTCGTGCCATGTCCTTTCCGCCCATGACGCCATCGCTTTCTTCTCAATACCGTCCTGACAATTAGCGCCACAGGTTCGAGAGTCTATACACCGCCTTCCCACTCACCCTCCTCACACTCGCACATCCACCCACCGCAGTCATGGGTCTCACATTCTCCAAGCTCTTCGACAAGCTATGGGGAAAGAAGGAGATGCGTATTCTCATGGTCGGTCTCGACGCTGCCGGAAAGACCACGATTCTCTACAAGCTCAAGTTGGGTGAAATCGTCACCACCATCCCAACCATTGGTATGTTGCGCTGCATACGGCCACCGTTGCGAAGGGCAGTGCGCTGACTTTTGTGCCCCCTTTTTCCAGGTTTCAACGTCGAGACTGTCGAGTACAAGAACATCCAGTTCACCGTGTGGGATGTCGGCGGTCAAGACAAGATCCGTCCTCTGTGGAGGCATTACTTCCAAAACACCCAGGGTATCATCTTCGTCGTCGACAGCAACGATCGCGACCGTGTTGTCGAGGCGCGCGAGGAGCTCCAGCGCATGCTGAACGAGGACGAGCTCAGGGATGCTCTTCTCCTTGTCTTTGCCAACAAGCAGGATTTGCCTGTAAGCCCTTCCATCATCGCTCGCAAGTCTCGCAATTGCACAATGGCTAACCTTTTCGTGACAGAACGCCATGAACGCTGCTGAAATCACCGACAAGCTTGGTCTCCACAGCCTCCGACAACGTGCCTGGGTAAGTTGCAAGCAGACCCACTTTGTTAGGGCGTCCCCACTAACCCGATGCAGTACATCCAGTCGACTTGCGCCACGTCTGGTGACGGTCTGTACGAGGGTCTCGAGTGGTTGAGCAACTCCCTCCGCAAGGCCGGTCACCAGTAAGTTCGCCGCTGGGGCGAGCTGTAATGTAGCGAGTCACGAAAAATGTCAAGTGCCTGTCCCTGCCCAGGCATCTCCATAACGAACGCGCGTCCCGCATGCCACGGACCCATGAAGTGTTATTTGCATTGGTGATGAAAATGTCAAATGGAAATGGTGGAGCGGAGTGGAGACAATGGGTTTCTCTGGTCTGTGTCACCATTGGAGTTTTGTGAGTGCGTGTGTGGAATGGGGCTATGACATTGCGTTTCTAGGGGGGGTTATGGTTGGGGGACAAGAGTTGTTTGGTTGCTTTTGCGTGGTACTATCAAATTTGAACCTCTTCTTACTAAGTCGTCCTCGTTGTCGTTGTGCCTTTCATGTGTCGTGTGACCTGATATTGATTGTATCAAAAGATGAAGATGAAGATGGATGAGTATGACAAAAAAAGTTTCATTTGCTCTATGCTATTTCCAAGGCTCACATTGCGGAAATGGTAAGGTAAGACATGCCAGAACGCCAATCATTGTCATCATCATCATCCTCGCCTTTGACTCGGTTTTCGCGCTACATGTACAATGCAGAGATATGGACGGCCTCGTGTG
The DNA here is from genome assembly GCF_000523435.1 of Bipolaris zeicola 26-R-13. NCBI lineage: Eukaryota > Fungi > Ascomycota > Dothideomycetes > Pleosporales > Pleosporaceae > Bipolaris > Bipolaris zeicola. The sequence goes on from NW_006912134.1 coordinate 84,743, forward strand.
CATTTTTGGGGTGAGGGGCCTCCATGTCAAATGGGGCTACCCACATGCTTATTCTTTGGTCGATTGACGAATTCAAAAAAAGTAATTGTAGTAGTAGTAGACAGAACTATCTTCAAGACGCAGGTGGAGCATTCTCCTTGGCAGCAGTAATCGGAGGAAGCAGCCCCTTCTCCGCCCAGAGGTCGACCAGCGGCTGCATGGGCTCAATCTCCTTGTCGCCAATGAGGTTGAACAGCTTGCCGACGTTGATGAAGTGGATGAAGCACGTATTGAGTTCCTTGTATGCACTCACGTTCCAGAAGGGTTCCAGCCAGTGGCCGTGGTAAATGTGGGCGTAGCACCGCATCATCTGGCGGTAGATACTCTTGATGTCGCCCTCGAAGGTTTCGGGGAAGCCAGATGACTTGCCGAGCCACTCGCGTCCGGCCAGCTGGGATACGGGCTGGTTGAGGGACGTAGGTCCCAGAGGCTGCGGTGTCGAGTTGGGAGTAAGGGATCCAGAGGCATAGGTTGTCGTTCCAATTGAGATGGCGGTGGTGTCTGTAGGGAAGATGTTCGGGTCATTGATCTTACCCACGATCCACTTTTGTACAAGGTTGATGTACTGGATGGCGGGGATCTTGATGGGCTTTTTGTTGTTGTCAAGCCAGGTATATGTGTGACCACTGGCAGACATGGTGGGACAGACATCTGGGTTACAGATGGGTTTGCCTGTCCGGTCGTCGACTACCTTAATGACTTCAATCATTTGCTCCAGTAGTCTGTACTGCTCGACAACTAGTCACATGCTTTTAGCGCCATTTCCGGCCGAACCTCACACGTGGCAAAGCTTACCTTGATGAGCGAGCCATTCGCCCTCCTCAACAAGCTTGGGCTTTGCAGCCAGCGTCATGAAATTACCCTTGACAATCAAGTTGGAGTACTCCTCGCGGAAAAAGAAAGGCGGTCTGCGAGAGCCAGATGGCACGGACCCCTCGGATGGCGGGCCTTCGAACGACATGTTGGACGACAGAGCAGGCGAACCAGGCATAGGCGGTTGGTTTGGGGCGTGCTGAGAAGTTGGCGAAGCAGAGTATGAAGCCGTTGGTGACGAAGAGCCGCCTTTGCCTTGCTGGCCTTTGCTGGAGCGGCCGGCCAGTCCTTGGCGACTATCGGTGAAGTTGTTAGAAGACGGAAACACCTTTGGAGCCTCGGCGGGCGGGAATTGGGAGGCCAAAAGTGACCAAGTCGCAGCTTCCCAGAGTGAGGTGGAGATGGCGAGATTGAAGCCGGATGAGGATATGCAGCAGATTTGCCTGAAACATACCAGGGAGGGGGAGTGTTTGGACTGTACTAGAGGGAAGGGGAGAGAGCACTCGAGCGAGGGCGAGCAAGTGCCAAGCAACTTACACGTTTGCGAAGAAAGAAGCCATTTGTTTGCGGGGTCCTGGCTGTGGGCGTGCAGGGGCTGCAAGCGGCGAGACGGGAGCTATGGATGCACCTAGAGAGGGCCGGCTTGAGGAGTATGCAAGAGAATTGAAGGGGAGGAGGTGGTGATACGTCTCAAGCGGGCACGCTTTTTGGGCCCACTCGACACTCCCTTGGGCCTGCGTCGAGAAGGGGCGGGGCGCTACTGCCGCATCCGGTATAGCGCCCAGTACACGGCCTGCTGCTGGCGTCGCTGGGAACTTTGAAGCCGTGCAGCTGCTGCGTTCCAGTCCTCCGCCGTCCTTTGCTGAACCATCATCACGTGTGGCATTTGCTCGGCTTGTCCTTCACCGTCGCCTTGACACGCCCCGACACGTCCCGACACGCCCGTCTTTCTGCGCCTCGCAAGCAACGCAGCCTCCGCCATCTGTCGCGACCATGTCCGACGCGGGCCACGATCCAACCCTGTCCGACGACGAGGCCAATGGCCATGCTACTCCTGCTGACGATGGCGAGGGAGGCACGCCGCTGAATACCGTCGAGGATAATGGCCTTGACGACGACGACGACGACCTCTTTGGCGACGGCGGCGCAGACGATGACGCCGAGGAAGACGCACACGATGCGCAAGCGTACGTCGCGGTAGAGAATGGTATGCGACATCCAATTGACGTGTCACAGTGAGCAGCGCAAGCTCGACGATGCCGAGCTCGACTCCGGTGACGACGAAGGACGCAACGATCGCGTCAGGCAAGCAGAGGCTGTGGAGGAAGTCGAGCAACAGACATTTGCATACATGGACGCAGACCTTGCGCGCCATGCAGTCCCCGAGCCCACCGACAATGAACTCTACCTGCTCAAGGTCCCGCGCTTCCTTTCCTTCGAGGACAAGGCCTTTGACCATAGGACATTCCAACCACCAACCACCGATCACCATTCCAAGGTCGGCGCGTCTGAACACTTTTCTGCTTACCACACTGCCATGACCACCATCCGATGGCGGCGCTCACCCTCGAACAACGCTGTCTTGCAGTCGAATGCTCGCATCCTGAGGTGGTCCGACGGTTCTCTTACCCTGCAACTCGCCAGCGACCCTACCGTGCAGTTCGACATCGACGCCAACACGCTTGCACCACCGCAGATAAACCCGAAGATTCCCACCCCCACAGCAATCAGGGAAGACAAAACCGGCACCAAGACGAGCGCGAAGAAGGAGAGTTACACATATCTCGTGGCCCCTTACGAAGAGGCCAATGTTATGCGTGTGACCAACAAGCTCACTGCATCCCTAAATGTGGTTCCCGCTGCAAACACAAAAGATGCTGCGCTGGAGAAGCTGCAAAACGATCTTGCAAAGGTGGCATCCAAGGGCCGAGACGACGCCGACCAGGCTATTTCCTTTATCAACGTAGACGAAGATCCCGAGCTACGCCGACAACGCGAAGAAGCCACATTCAAAGAGAAGCAGCGGCAACTGCGCGCCCGCGAGAAGCACGAAGCCCGCCAGGCCGAGCGCGCCAACCGCACCATGGGCCGCAGCAGCGGACGAGCATCAGGAGGCGGACTCGATGTTGATGGACTGGAAGACCGCGCTCCTAGGAAACAGCAACAGAGAAAGGGTGGTGGCTTACGGCGTGACTGGAGCGACGATGAAGATTATGGTGGCCCTCGGAGGAATCGCGAGGACGACTATGACGAGGAGGATGATTTTATCGCTGCCAGCGACGAGGAGCCGGAGATTGTCGAGGACGACGACGACCCAGATGAAGGCATTGCGCCAAGTCCGAAGAGAGCCAGGGGCGGGGCTGTTGCAGCAGACGACGACGATGACGATGACGAAGTCGTGGTTAGCCGGACAAAGCGGAGACGTGTGGTTGATGATGACGAAGATGAGGAGTAGGATGTTCCTTTGAGGTGATTATATCATGTATGCCAGAGCCAGAGCCAGAGCATAGTATCATTACTCAGTTGGTTCCGTATCTGGCTCTCAAAATTATTGGATACCAGCATAGCCCGGAGTTTGAGTTTGTCTTTGGTGTATAATACCTTTAGTCTTACAAAGTATTTTTTGGCTAGAGAAATTGAAATGTTTAGTAGCCGAGTCATGTTGCTTTCCGGAGTAATGCTTTACTGACTCTTTCAAAGATGGTCGGAAGGATCGAGTCTCGTCGGATATCCGTTTTACTCTTGCCTGATGCACACTAGTGCAATGCACTAACTCATGAGTATGTATACCATAGTTGAGTCACCTTACCATTCCACTGACTACCTTTTTCAAAGACTTGTGAAGGGAAGACTCGAGCCAGATTTACCAACCCATTTTCTTTCAAGATGGATTCGTTAGAACAACTGCGGGTGGGCTGGATAGGCCTAGGGTCAATGGGTCTGGCCATGGCAACCAACATCCAAAAACACATACAACAGCATCCAGACGCTTATCCGCCGCTAAAATACTGGAATCGAACACTCTCACGAGGCAAGCCGTTGGAAGAGCTTGGTGCCATGGCGTGTGCCACAGTGGCCGATCTAGTCCAAACCTGCAATGTCATTTTCATATCTGTACATAGTACCCATTTCACTCTCCTCTATAGGGAGTACTCATCTTCCGTACAAGAATATAACTGAAAATCCCCAGGTCAGCGACGACACGGCCCTAACAACCCTTGCAACCATCATCCAATCCAGCGGCCCTCTCTCCCAAAAAGTTATCATTGACACAACCACGGTGTATCCCTCCACCACAACTACTATCTCCACTTCCTTCGCCCAGAAAAATGCTTCATACATCTCCGCCCCCGTCTTCGGCGCCACTCCCGTCGCAATCGCAGGCCAGCTCCTCGTCGCCGTAGCCGGACCGCCCCAAGCAATCACCCGTGTAACACCACTACTCAAAGGCGTCCTGGCACGCCGCGTACTCCACGTCGGCGACGAAGCCTCACAAGCCATGCTCCTCAAAACCACTAGCAACTTCATCACCGCAGGCCTCATGACCTTGCTCTCCGAAGCCCACGTTCTAGCCGAGTCATCTGGACTCCCCTCATCCACCCTCGAATCCCTTATCGAAGAAAACTTTGGCGCGTATGCACTCGGCGTGTCGCGGCGCCTAACTTCAGGTTCGTATCTCCCTGCTGTGGGGCAGGCGCCGGCGTCGGGGTTGGGGCTCGGGATTAAAGATGTGGGACATGGGGTTGCGATTGCGAGGGAAAGGGGCGTGGAATTGAAGATAGGGGAGATGTATCTTGAGGCTGCGGAGGGGGCGAGGGGGTATGCGGAGGAGAGGGGGAGGAGGGCGGATAGTAGTGCGGTGTATGGGGTTTTGAGGCAGAGGGCTGGGTTGGGGTTTGAGAGTGAGGTTGTTAGACGGAGGGATGGGGTAGAGGAGGAGGGGGGAAAGGAGGTAGAGGATGCGCTGCGGAAATAGGTACTGAAAATGAAAAGGATAGAAGTGGAATACGCTTGATAGCCATGTAACAATGATAACCTCAGCAGTGACTAGTATGATGAAAGCGTGTACCAACTCCATTTCTGTACTCAGTATCCAGTGTCCAGTATTTCGTCTATCCAAAATATAATCTCCGTCCATGTAAAACCACAACCTCTTATATGTTTCTACTACACGCCCTCAGCAGCCCGTCGCTCCGCCTCTACTTCTGCAATAACAACCTTGCGTACGCCTTGCCACCCTTCAGCCTTCTTGACATGGCTGACTCGCCTGGGCTTGTCTTCAAGTCCCTTAAACTCATCCGGCAGTACCTTGGCCTGGAAGTACTCCTTCTGATCCGGCAGTGCGAGCTCAACCGCATTGGCAAACTTGGCCGGGTGCGCAGTCGCAAGCGCGATGTGGTGTGTGCTAGGAGGCTTCGACACTTGTACCGAGCGCAGCGTCGCCGCAATACCAATAGCCGAGTGGGGATCAAGGACGTAGTTCTTAGACGACTCCGCGTTAAAGACGTACTTGATGGTCTCAATGGTCTCCTCATCGCTAACACGGTACGAGGAAAAGTCAGCCTTGGCAGCCTCTAGAATCTGCTTGTCTACTGCAAAACCATCCTGAGACTTGAGCTCGTTGAGCCAATTCCGTACATGATCGCCTGCTTGACTTCTCCTTTGCGATACAGCATCCGAGTTTGTGCTGTAGACATCGTACGAGAGGAACCACAGCAGACGCTCAAAGTTTGATGAGACGAGAATGTCCATGGCTGGGCTCAGCGTCTCCTTGACTCCGCCTTCGTGCGCCTTCGCACCGTCTGCTGGGATGCCGCCCTCGGCCTCCTTGCCGTGCACAGGGTGCTTCTCGTACTTTCCGGTTTCCCAGAAACGGTGTAGGATATCGTTCTCGTTGGTTGCGATAACGAGCTTTTCAGCAGGCAGGCCCATGCGCTTCGCGAAGAAGCCAGCGAGAATGTCGCCAAAGTTGCCGGTTGGTACAACGAAGCGGACGGTGGAGGCGGGGAGGAAGGAGGGTTTCTTGATGAGGTCAAAGTAGGCGTAGAAGTAGTAGGTGATTTGCGCAAGAATGCGGGCCCAGTTGATGGAGTTTACAGCGGCGAGGCGGTGCGTCTTGTTGATTTCTGGGTCGGCGAAGAGGGCCTTTACAAAGTCCTGATATTGTTAGTAGTGTTGTGTATTTCGGAATTTCTGTACATACCTGGCAATCATCGAAAGTGCCGTCTACGGCCAAATTGTGAACATTGGCGTCAATGACGGTCGTCATCTGTGCTTCCTGGATAGGGCTGACCTTGCCATGCGGGAACATGATGAAGACGGATACATCCTTCTTTCCACGCAGACCGTAGATGGCGGCTGAACCAGTGTCACCACTTGTAGCGCCAATGACCGTCAGATGTTCCCTATCGCGGCCCTCCTTGCCCTGGTTCTTGCGCACGAGGAAGTATTCGAACAGATTACCGAGAAACTGCAGAGCAACATCCTTGAAGGCGAATGTAGGCCCGTGGAACAACTCAAGCAAATGTATGTTCTTCTCCTTGTCGAGTGTGACTGTTGGGACGACGTCTTTTGCGCGGAACGTGGAGTAGCTGCGGCGGATGATGTCTTTCAGGTCTGCGGAGGGGATCTCTGAGGGGGAGATGTAGAGGGAGAAGATTTCAAAGGCGAGGTCTTCGAAGGAGAGATCTTTCCATTTGGACGCCCAGTCTTCGGGAAGCGTTGGGATCTCTTCAGGGATGAACAGACCGCCGTCTGCAGCGAGGCCCTTGAGAACAACATCCTCAAATGAGAACTGCACATGTTAGCATGCGAGTGCGCCCACGGTTTGCGCTGACCTTACGTCGTAGGAGCCACCACGGGTGCTCAGGTAGCGCTGCGATGCTGTATGTGAAGACATGGTATTGAATATATGCAATCGTCCAACAAAACCAAAAGTAAAAAAGTCAAGATGTTGACTTGGGGACAATGTAGAGTCATGGTCCCCATGGGGAAAATTGTTGTTGTAGCTCCGGAATCGCTGACTGACTCAACCACTCAAATGCCCCCGTCCCGTCAGCTTCCAGAACGCATGCACGAGGCGTCTAGGCTGATGCATGATGGAAAGTTCCTTTACTTGCCCCCATCGCCTCTTCTGAACGAACAAGGACTGTGTTTCCAGGGCCTTTGCGCTCAAATCACAGGCAGCCGCAGTCATTCCGTTGCCCCGCCACGCGCAAACCAAGCCCCCCGCCACCTCCGTTCCTGCATCATGCGGCGATGTCGGCGCAATCACTCCATCCCAACAGGGAAGAGAATATGCTCGCCAGCACCGCAAGTTTTACTGGACAACCTGTTCAACAGTCGGTGGACTATTGCGGGTGACTCTTTGAGCCTATGTTTGCCATGGTGGGGTAATGTGTGTGTGAAGTCGTCACAGGAATTCACTGTAGTACTCAGTCTATGGCTTAATCGAATTGACAGATTTGGACGTCCATCACTCTAGCGAACATGTGTTTGTCGAAATTATCAATAGGAAGGGTGTTCTTCTCAGCCAACCATCCAATTCCATGCAAGCCATGACCCTGCCTGCCGTCGGCGGGTTCTCTACCAATGGGCAAGCACTAACAGCACTGCAATATCTGAAAGCAGTATATTCAGCATGCTTCCCAACTCCATTTTTATTGAAAGATGTAACACCAATAACACCAAGCACCAACATAATCCTCCATTCGCAACTACAATCAAGCCCAGCCTAAAAGTCCATAAGCATCACCCTCAAGCAACACCAACACACCCAAGAGTAATATGAAGCCACCCAGCCAAACCCGCCAGTCGAACGCACACTCGAACAATTGCAGCCCTTCGCAGCCTCGCAGAACTCCTTCACAAAAAAGCAATCGCGTCCCACACCTACACGCTTGACACAAGACTCCCCTCCATCTCAACCCCGCCTTCTCCCCAGTCTCAAACGCGAAAACCGGCAAAGTTCAAAGTACCCATTAAACCCAGTGCGCAGACTACTACGCCCAAGATATCCCGCTGTAATGCCAAGACGAAACGCTATGCGGAAGCCCCACACGGGTGGGTAGTGGAAGAGGCAACGGGCGAGGTTGGGGGATATGGTGGCTAACATGTGAGATATTATGATGATTGATTTTTACTTGAGAGAATGGATAGTAGGTAGCGGAAGAGACGGCAAAGGGAGCATGTTTGGCTGTTCCATTTGAAGTCATGGGTGCCAATAGTAAGCAGCGCGGGGCGTAATGTTCACGTGATGGAGGGGGGATTTCCGCTGGCGTCCGGATTATGGGGAGTGATGTGGAAGTACGTATATGGAGTAATTCATGCTATTTTTTTTCGAATTTGAAGTTTCTCCGTTTCTCTCGTGAATGGCTAAACGTCTACAGAACCTTGTATACTACATGGCTACTCGATTTGTGCGAAGTTGTACTAGAAGCTAGCTGTGAGCTAGTAGTCTTGGTGGAAACTGGTTTCCCAAGTACAGAAAAACGAGTTACTCGCAAATAAATTAAACCTATTGTATTTTTTCTGGCACATACGACCATTGGAAACTGAGAGCTAGCCATCCCGTCCGATCTGGCATATATAAGCAGTTTACCGGCGGATTAGTAGTTAGGTGGGTGACCACTAGCGAATCCCCGCTGTCGTATGTTTTTGCATCTTTTGGATTATTTTTGCTGGATCACGTGGCATGGGTTTTGCTGCAGCATGATAGAGGCTGTTGGCAACAAGAAAATGGATGTTCAGGTAATGTAGTGCGGTTAGTAAGAAGCAATGTGTAAGTGTTGAGTATTGATGCTATATAGGTTCAAACTCAAATAAACTATGCTGCTAATCGGTATAACTACTGAAAATATCTCCCAATGCAAATTAAAAAAAAGTATCCCGCATCGCAAACCATGCTATCTCCGCGCATTTCCTTCAAGAGATTCTCTGCGGCGCCTCTGCGCCAACTGCACCATGAAATCGTTTAACTCGACCGCATGTGCCCGTCGCGCTAGTTCGGTCGCCTGATGAAGCTCATCTATATGTGCCTGCAAACGAGCTATATCGTATCCTGGTTGGACATGCCCAACTGCATCCGGAACGACACGATCGCGTAACAAGTTCCGAAGGGCAACGTAAGCTTGAGGTCTAACAATGCTGGTCAGGGGGATGATTCAGATGACAGCGCCGACACTGTGGTAAGAAAGGGTGGTAGAACTGAAATTCATATGGTTGCCGCGGTGGAACAGCACCGTAGAAGTTGATGGGTTGGACAGGAAACATTGGTTGATATGGGATTGGCTGTTCCGGCTGTCGAATAATAGGAGCATGGAAAACGGGTGGGCGGGGGTGTACGTACTGAGGTGCTGGCTGTGGTGGAGGTATCTGTTGGACTGGAACTAGAGGTTGCGGTGCACCTGCTTGACCAGCACGTGGAACACGGTGGAGCTGGTCACCAACCATATGATAAGGAAATGCGTGTGCCTCGGCTCGCACTCGACCTCTGCGTGTCTCCTCTGCTTGCTTGACCTGGTCGGATACCTTGATCATGAGATCTGCATCTGAAAAGCCTGGATTTTCAGCTCGGACTTTGGCCATAGCTTCGTCAGCTGCTCTCTTGACTTCCTGTTCATGACGTTCTTCGGCATTTTCATGCAGAGGACACTTGCCTGCCTGGCCATCACCAAAGTGTCTATAGTCGGTCACGTTTTGAGAGCAAACGTAGCTGAAGCAATGTCAGTACGTTCTTGTTGAGAATCCAGAGCTCCAACTCACCACTGCAGATTCCTACAATGTGTGCACGTCATCTTGTTACACCCTTGTTCCTTGATAAACGGATGCTTGCACCTGTTGCAATGACGGATCAAGGCTGCCGACATGGCTTCTTCAACTATATGTCTTAGCGTAATCTGACCGTCTTTCTTGAACTCGTCGCAAGTGAGTGGGATATGGGATTCCTTTTGGCAGAGGCGGCAGCTTGTCTTTCCACACTTGGTGTTTTGGCAACGAAACTCCTTGTCGACGTCAACGGGCGGACACTCCATTTTGAAATCGCAAAACGGACATTCAGAAAGAAAGTCCAGGCCGGCCGCTTTCAGGTCTTCCATCTGCTGCATGTGCTCTAGTCGTTCAAATGTCTTTTCGCTCAACACATCTTGTAATTGCCTGCGTAAGAAAGTCCCGTCGCAGTCATCGACCCCAAAGCAATTTGGTCTACAACGCGATTGTCCCATTTGCGTTTCGATCTGTCGGCATACGCACCTTTTGCAATAAAAGTGCACCATTTCGCCACTGCAGCCGATCATGCGGTTCAGAGGTACATCGTCGAAACAGCACGCGCACTCGCCCATCAGGTTGTTCATCTGTGCGTCGAGTAGGTTGGCCTCTTCCGCCTGTTCTGCTTCCTGTACTTTGCGGCGTTTTGCTGGCAGTTGTTAGCCAGAGAATATGGTCTTGGACACTACACCAGGAACTAAACATTTGTGATTTTACTCCTAGGCATGATCTACTTGTTGGTTGGTTTTGCAAAAAGCACTCACCAGCTTCAAACTCAATCTTCTTCTTTGCTGCGTGAAGTTCCTTGGGTAGTTGGCTGCCCTTCTCGATCAACATAAATTCGGTGCCGCGCTTGTTACGGGATTTGGTGATTCTAGTAAATGGCCCAGCAATGAGTCCGTAGTCGCGCACTTGTTTCTCGATAACCAAGTAAGCTTTGTAAAGTGTCTTTTTTTCTTGCAAAACGATCGTAATATGTCGTACAGGTACGTTGGGAAATTCATCCTTGAGGAGCTCTATGCTGCAGAGTGTGTTGTCAGTATGACGAAGCAACGAAGTAGCATTGCGCTATCAAAGCACTGCTTCTTCTCTCTTCAGAGTGCCAGTCTTGCGCTGTTCCATGACTAGAGTGCAGTGTCTACAGTGATTATTTCATGATTCCATGTATTGCTACAAAAAGCGCACTTGAAGCCCTGTCTAGAAGCAACGTCGCACTTCTTGAATCGGATTTTACACGTAGGTATGCATACTACTTGCACTAAAGCAGCTGTGAATGGGTACTTACGCGTCGTGCTCATAACCATGAGCCTGTGGGTCACGCTCGCCTTTTTCATAGCCGCTCAGCTCATGATCGGCGTCGTCTTCTCGCTTTCTCTTCTTTTCATTTGCTTCTTTTGGGTATGGTTCGCCTTCTAGAAGCTCGGCGATGAGATGCTCGCATCGGGCCGTTGTTCGTGTGGCGTCTGTTGTCTTCTCCTTGATGAGCTTGAGCACATACTCAACCGAAATGTCCGGCAATACGCCGAGAATCATTTGCAGATAGGCAGTCTCGGTAAGCATACGGCTATGTTCATTCTGGTCAGAAGCTTGGCCATCGGGCTGCGGTACATTGCCCTGTAACCCGACGGGATTTGACGGCGGAACATCAATATCTGGGATGGCAGTCAAGTCGATCATCTCGGGATCAATGACTGGTACGCCTCCACGGGGTTCTGCAATATTTCCGTCAATGCGCGGGTTGTTCTGCGCGGGCCCTGCTGTCGGTCTTGCAATGAGATCCCCCGACTCCTGCTTTGTGTGGTCCTCATCTTCTGTTTCACTATCAGAGAGGACGACGATTTCTCGACTCATGCGAAAACCAGGTGGAGCCATTGAAATCTCAAATCTCAAAGGAGTCTGGTTTTTTTTCGCATATAGGAGAGATTGGGTGAAGTGGTGGTGGATCTAAAGGCTGAACTCGCAATGTGTAGTTACCAGAGCAGTGCTCAGATTGAGCGACAGCGAATCCGTGTATAAGGTCTCAGGAGAGGACCAAGTGATAGACATTAATATGTACTTATCTACGTGGTCTGGTGAAGGGAAATGACCGCGAGGGGCATATGTACGTAGCGTTTACGTGAACAAGACCAGTTCAATTTCACTTGGAGGCAGCCTTGTCGGACGCCTTTGTCAGGCACCTTGGCGACCCTCAGCGTCTTCCACAGCCAGTGTGCAGTGAATGTGAAGAAGAAGAGAAAAAACGACGAGAGCGAGCGCAAGGTTCGGGTTGAGATGCAGTGTGCAGTGGTGCGAATATTCTAGATGTAAGCTGGCCTGGGGTTAGGGGGGCTATCGCGGAAGGGACAGCGGAAGCGGGCAATGGTACCACCGAAAGGTGAGTTGAAGCAAGAGCTACGTGCCACGACAGCACATTTGAATGCACGGCTATTACAGCACAGCCAGCATTCAGCGCGACAGACAAAACATGCCGACTTTGAGCAATGGTACAACGGTGGTGGTCAAGAGACGGCGGTTTTGGTTTGGCGATGGCACAAATGGTTTGAGGCTGGCACAGTAGTAGGCTAGCGAGGCTGAACTGCCGCTAATGACGAGGCATTGTCACAAGCCTGCGCTCGCGTTGTACTGGACCGATGAGAAGCAATGCTCAACCGCCAGTCATGGCCATGATGGCAATGAATAAACAATGAATGCGGACACTAGCCCGTAACTCTCAGTGAGCAGACGACCGGCTCCATGCAAGATGCGATGCTACTCGCCAATCGGACGGCTGCACATGACCCATGGCAAGCAGTGGCATCCGAACTCGCTTTGCCACGGCATACAACGGGCCGCCCAACGTCACGTACCCGTCCGAGTGTCTTTGTGAGAATCCGGGGTTGGCTATAAGTTTGGACGGAGAAGCAAGGCGGAATGGAGCCACGGGGACGCGGGGTGTTCTGGACTAAACAGAGACCCACCGACAACGAGTTCCTTTTCCTGCCTAGCACTCCGTCATTTGATACCGACATAGCCAATCTGTCGCACCCGGGGGCCCACTGCTTACTCGGTACGGTATCGTCCCTGCTTCGAGCGTGCATGGGAACTGGGCCGAGTGCATGCCTTCGACGCCCTACGACAGCTTGACAAGTAGGTAGCGGAAGCTGGACGAGTGAAGGTTATAAAGAACAAGGCCATATCACAACTCGGTCCTTTTTGCAAAACAATATACTAGCAACCATGGCCATCACCGATAACCTCCCTAAAAGCGACTCTCCCTCCCTGGCACTCGTCCACCCTAGTGATGCGGAGAAATTGCTCCAATTCAAGCTCAACGCGGAAGAATGGTGCGGTGCTCTCAAGGTGCCAGCCTATCTCCGCCGTGAAGATGTCCTCGCGGCGACTGAGATGACGCGTGATGGCGGCCTCTCGTACTGGATCCTAGTCGACACTTCATTGCCCAACAATCCGCTCGATCCACAGTCGCGAACCAGGTTACCACTGGCGAGTTGTGAAACATACCGAAAGAAGGCGTGGGTATGGCAAGAGGGCACGCTCAAGGAAGTCATCTGTCACGGTGTCGGAAGCGTGTTCTGCGCCAACCACCTGCGAAAGCGTGGTTATGCACAGAGGATGATGACCGAGCTGGGTGAGATATTGAAAACATATCAGACAGAAGACGGCACAGAGTGCTTGTTCTCGGTACTCTATTCGGATATCGGAAAGGTGAGTGTACTTGTTGCTAGGCAAACTCGTCAGCAGCTAACGACGGTAGAAATTCTACAACACCTTTGGCTGGGAGCCCTTCTCATCATCGCACGTCTCCATTCCCGGTACCGTTAGCCAAGGCACCAGCAGCCTGCCCACAGCGCGACCGCTCTATGCACAAGATCTGCAAGACCTGTGCGAGACTGACGTGGCTCTTGTCCGCCGAGACCTAGAGTCGCGGCCAAAAGGAAGTAATGCAGCTGTCGCTCTGATTCCCAATATCGAGACGATCCGCTGGCACCATGCGCGCGAAGAATTTGTGGGGAATGAGCTTCATAGCAAGAAGCCCCAGATCAAGGGCGCCGTTGTAGGCACGGAAAAGGGCAAGCGCGTATGGTGCTACTGGACGCGCATGTGGTATAATCAGGACCCGGCAGATACAAAGGGCAACACGCTGTACATTCTGCGATTGGTGATTGAAGATGGTGGTTGGGAGGGTTCGTCGAGCCATGGCAATGGTACAGCTCGAGATGATAGCCACGAAGATGCCGTTGCAGCCTTGCTGGCCATGGCGCAGCGAGAAGCAGAGGAGTGGAAGATGGAGAAGGTAGAGATGTGGTCGCCTTCAGCCACGGCGCTTGCAGCTGCGAGGAAGCTGCATCCAAGTGCCAATGTTGTTCACAGGGACGTCGATAGTGTCCCAAGCCTCAGGTGGTTTCCGGAGCACCAAGGCCCGGTAGCGGATAAGATGGACTGGGTAGCCAACGAGAAATACGCGTGGTGCTGAACCATGCACGTCGCAGCATACTAGATTGGATGCGCAAGCACAGCGAGCAGGGCATTGTTGATAGAGCTATACTGTAATATTTCTACGCGTTGTTTTCCACAAGTATTCCATCGCCATGTCATGTGTTCCTTCCTCAATGAACTGGACTAGCCCAGAAGCACCAATGAAAAAACAAAAAGCCTGTCAGATTGCCATCAACGTCCTGCTTTCCAGTGTGACCGAAGTACACAGCCAGTCAGCTGAAGATCATCGCCACGCTTGCCGAAGCAATCGTAAACAAGGCCTCACTCCGGGACATCGAGGCTCTCAGTCATCAACCAGGTTGGAGATTCTGTGGCTACTTAGAGTAACTCAGAGAGAGATGCATACTATTAGAAATGATTCTATGAAGTCTGCGGCGTTGTTAGTGGTTGTAAAATGTAGGGGGGGAGGGGGAAATGCGAACATGGTCTTAATGAAAAAAAGAGCAGGAGGGGGGCGCCGAAAAGTGTTGTATTTAAACCTGCGTTCATGGCTCGTGCGCAGCGGCACTCACGTAATCGGGGCCGTGCACGTGAAATCTCTGTCGCCAGATTCTTCGCCAAATTTTCGCCAGACCCGCAGTTTTGCCGGCTTTCACCGCGGGTCCTCTACCCGTATTGCTGCATATGGTGATGTTCGCCGCGATAATACGCTCGAGCCTATCCTGTGCTCCGATATATTGTAGATTGTTCATATTCATTGTATGTTGGTACGAGAGTTGAGTCCGTAAACCTTGGGTATATGCGCGCACTGCAACTCGTCTTTCATTAAGCGTGAAGTTTTCTCGTCAGCTCAACTAGCCCTATGACAACTTTCTAAATAGCATAGCACCAGGCAACTCTGTGCATAGCGTACCTTACTGATTCATTCCGCCGACAATGTGTATTGTAGGCCGAGCACAGTGGATATTCTTATTGGTTTGGCCCACTAATTACGTTGTTTGCAATTTGCAGATTTTTCCTCGAGTTGAGCACGGAGCAAAGAATATGCCAGTGTTGGAAAGCACGTAGGCCGTGTGCATATTTGTTTGCACACGATACATGGTTACCAAGGTCAGTAACCATGGTTGGCAAGGTCTCAGCGTAAGGACTGTGACCCAGTTTCTCACTGCTCTGCGTGCAGGTCCTCAAGGTGGTTTACCCCAATACCACTACTTCCAAGCAATATGAGGCTATCCAAACGTTTCAATGGTATTCGCTCTTGCAAACGAAGTATAAGTCAGAAGGCAATAAGCCACGGGGGACGTTTGGATCGCGTGGTTGGAATTTTGCTGTTGTCTAGTATGGTATTGCGTGACGCGGAGTACTATGCACAAACTGCTACGTGACCCTTCAGGATATCATGGCTTTCAAATTCGCGCTCAAAAGCTGAGTTTGATAAGCAAGCGTTTAGGAAAAGATACGCAACTAATTAGATCATCTACTCGAGATATGGCAGGTGGTATGGACACAGGTCTCATTGTTCGAGCGGGCTCATGTGATGTTCTCGACATGCCAAACATAGCTCATCACTGCCGCATGGACGGAGAGCGATATCTTTACACCCCTCTTCGTGCGCTGTTAATAGCTAGTAAAGACTTGAGACTGTAGTAGTGTGTTCAACGTATCCTCTCATGCTGCTAGGTTTATAAGGGTGTGGGCATAAGATCAGTATTTCGTAATTAAACATCAGAGTGAAGTGATAAGAGTGATGGTACATGGTGCATATGTTTGGTGGGTGCGAATATTGCTGCGCTCGTCCCAATGGGCCCTAAGAGGTATTTTATATATAACAAACCTCATTAATGGAGCGATCAATTAATTAATAGAGTAGTGGCGGAGAAGTTGGTGAGAATTGAAACAACATTAGGATGTTCACTGTTCGAGATGGTGTGAGAGTTGATACCGCAGCTAGCAGTCATAGGAATGGATGTGTGGAGTTACTATAGTAGCTAGAGCAATAACTACGTGCAGTAGGAAGTAGAAAGAGTAACATGTATTCTATACTACGTTCCTCTCTCGGGTGGTTTACAGATTAGTTCTAGACACTCGCCGTTCTAAGAGATATTTAAAACAAACACTAGTTTTTTTGCGTAGTATCTCTATATGAGTATCCGTATACGGATCACAATGTATGTCGTTCCTAAGCCGTAAGTGACAAAGTTTACTCGTGCATGGTTGATCGTTGTGGTGTTGTTCGAGCGATATACTCTTTGTTTTAGGGAGCACTAAAAGTATGGATAGAATTCTCATACTTCGCCACCTTCGTAGAGCTTCTATCAGCTCACTTAATACCAACTTCTGTTGGGTAGTCTGCAAGTTGCTGCTCTCATCAACATTTACCCTGGTGATCGTTTCATTGAGACTAGAAAAAAAAGAATACAGGTTGTTTTCCACTAGCGCTACACACGTGCATAGGTATACCGTATATTCGTGGGGCACGAGGAGCTAGTTTCCAATGCCATGTTAACTTGGATGAGGTCGGAGGTCGGAGGTCTAAAGATCTGTATAGCCTCATCACCGAAGTCAAAGGTTCACGAAGGCAACAGCTTACGAGCCGTGAAGCAAGTATTAGGGAGCACGCTAATTCACAAGTCATGGGACTACCGACAGGAGTACTTCCTCAGTCTTCGGATATAGATCAGCCTTCTCTCAGCCAGCCGAAAGCTATCGGTTAGCTATCGCCGTTGCTTTGTTGTCATACGTCGCATAGTGCACACTCTCCGATGCCAGGTCCTCTATAAGGTCACTCAACAAGCATTCCCTCCATACGCGGGCATCCCCTTTCTCTCCCTCGAAACACCAGCAAGCCGGAAATTTCGATGGAAAGCACTGCTACGGTATCTAAGTCGATGGTAGCGGAGTGTGGCATTTAAGCCACTTCTCCAAGAGCGGTTGTCAGAGACATCCGATCTTTACTTTCGAGGGCGGGTTTTACGCCGACCCTCACCAAAGGCGTCTACTGAACGGCCTGCACTTTGCGAGCGGTATACAAGATCCCGTCTCGAGTTCAGCTATCGCGGAGCAAGGACCGCAAGATCTACTGGTTAGTAAGTGACTTCGGGAAAGTGGTTAACAGGCGTCGCCAGCTTTCGCAGAAATCTAATGGTAATGTGAGTTACCAGGTTTGTCAGCATCAGAGCCGGCTATACGCCTGCGCACTACCGACAGAAGAAGGTATGTGTATCGTGGGATGATACTCAACTCACCACGTATCTCAACACCGTTCCAGGACATTTGCGTGGGATTCGGGTGAGCTCATTGCTGAGGAGTGGGGGATGCGACTTCCGGTTTTCCTGAAAGTTTCTTCCTATTATCAAAGTAGAATTTCCAGCCCATTTGAAAGCGTGAGCAATCATCACACACCCAATAGTACTTACCAAGGTGAATCTCGTCGTGCTGAAAGACCTTTGCCACCCACCTTCCAGTTGATGGACATTGGTTTACCCGACTTCCACCATATTTATAGTTTTTTAGGTAAAAATCAATCATCTCCCCATAAGGTATCAGCTTGTGTTTACACTTCCAGGCCTGGCAAACCTTTGGGACTGGCGTCGTTCTCCGGAAAGCAAGCCTTTTCTCAGCAGACGGGTTGCGATTGGCCCCATACTTTCTGCGGTAGATGACGCAGTTATAGCACTCCACGTTTTCTCCGGGACGTTCGGGATCGCGGGATATAAAAGCTTCGGGTTCCCAATCCGGATGGGTTCTTGGTACTACCTTCCTCTCGCAATTGAAACAAGCGGAGTTGATGTTCAATCCTCCGCGATATCCTTGGCAGAGGGACCATGTTGAGTTGAGTCCGACTGAAAGAGGGGCTGGTAGGCCTGCAGCGCGTCTACATGCTCCGACAAGCTCATAGAGTTCGTCGTTGATGAAGGCTTCCCTGATATCACCTGTGGTAGGACGCCAACCAGGATCCGTAACAGTACCGAGGTAGACCATGAAAAAAGTCTCAGCAAAGCATACTAACCACGGGTATCGCGTATCGTCATATTGTGCAAGGCCGCGAAGGCACACAGTCAAATTGGGCTTTAGGATAGCCTTGGAGTGTCTGCCATACTCGTGCTTTACTCGCCGTTGCAGATATTGGTACCATCGTTGAGCGATCCCAAATTTTCCTGTAGCGGAACCTACGTAGAGCTGTCGGATTTGCTCGAGTTCTTCCTTGATATGTAAGATGTCGACATAAACACCTTTTTCAAGGTTCTTCGTGACCGACCATCGTGGGAGGTTTACCAGATCGTCGAGCGTGAAGTCCAGATTCCCAAGAGTGAAACGAACCGAGTTGTCAATTCCGCTTAGGAGATTCTCCAGTAAAAAATCTTCGGATGCTCGGCACATCAGTGTGAGTAACCCAGACACCATGGGCTTCCAGGTTGTTTTCTTGGCTTCTCTAGGAAGATTTCGATATGTAGAAGCCGAGGACTTCAAAAAGCTGACGATTTTACGAGCAGTCTCTACGAAACGGTCGTGTCGTTCTCCCTCTTGGATATGCGAAGTTGTGTCGACTTCAAGCTCTCCCAGCCGCGGATCCGAATCCATCCTGTATTTCGGAGGCATGTTCTCGACAGTCGCCTTCTTTTCTTCTTCGCCGAGGATTTGATCCTCATCCTTGAGGTGGACTCCCGTCTCTTCGAAAATCTCACTCTCATGGCCAGGGAGGGCGTTCATGGCCTGGAGTTTTGCAGCGTTTTTTCTTGCATTGCCCTTTCTCTTGAAGCCGAGAAGCCTTGGATAATACCTCTTCTTTTTGGCTGAATTATCGACCGAAGATTGTTGCATCTCGGTCTCTTCTGTGTCTTGAGAAGTGTTGGTCTCCTCGAACGTCGATTGTATGGCATTGATGGCGTCGTCATTATCGTCGTCGTCCACCATCCAGTCGTCGTCATCTGTGAAGGCTCTTGGATTAGCATAAGAATTCTCTTCTGTCTCTTCTTCTGCCTCCTCCGGTATTGCGAGCCGCATCAGCGATTCAGCTTCCGCTAACTTCACGCGCTTGGAGTGCTCCTTTTCAGCTCGGAGCTCCTCCTTCCTTGCTTGTTCAGCATCTGAATCTGCTTTACGCTTAGCAGTCCTAGGCCGCACTTCAGCTTCAGCGGCCTTTTGGTCTGCTTTGAAACGCAGTAGCCAGTCAGGAGTCATGTCATCTGCTGGTGGCGCCTTTCCCTGTTCTTGTAGGATCCGAGTCGCCTCTATCGTCTCCCAGGTGTGCAACCAGGTGTCAGTAATGCCGCCCTCGGGTAGCGGTTCACATCTGTCAATCAGAATCTGCTTGAATTCCACCTTTCGTGCTTCATTGGCTTTCCACCTTTGAAGCCAGGCTTCATCTATCACGCCGACTGTTCAAGAGCAACACATTAGCAATATTCTGAAACATGATTTGTGCTGATATGATACTTCCTGGCAAAGTCTCGCCCCGATCAAGGATGATATGTGAGACCTCCGCCCTCTCTCTCTCAAACGTCTTCTGTGCTTTCGACTTTTTGCGAGCCATATTTGAAAATGGCAAGAAAAAGGAAAACAAGGAAATCGTAATGTACAACAAGGTAATTTCGAAAACGAAACAGCGATTGGGTGTGTGCGAAATGCACGGGAAGCAGAGAATAAGCTTCAAATACAGAGATATATTGACTCTTGGCTAAATCGCCTCGTGTGAGACATCGTCAGTCACGACGCGTATCCACGACACGAAAAAAACACGAAAAAAAACACGAAAAGCCACGAGGGAGAACGCGACTTCTACGCGTCCTTGCAGCGTTGAACTGTAGGCAGGATAACGCGGTTTTGACGCGCCATATAGCTGGGCCTGGATGATAACATGGTATGGTATGATCGTACGCAAAAGTTGCCTCCACCCCATACGGTGAGAACTGTGACCTTTGGCAAAGGCAAAACCTGTGTAGTTTACCATATCATTGAAGGCATATGAAGCTTAAACATAGAGCATAGTCACTACACGGTGTCAGTCACCACACTGTATCAGTCACCTCCTATTCCGGGTTTGAGTTTTAGATTCAGTTTTCCACCTGCACTAGATTTTCAAGTGTTTAATTGCAATGATATCCTGAATTTCTCTAATTAGTATCAATCAAAATCAGCAGTTTAAAGCCATCATTCCTGTCTCGCCAAGGAGAAGAGAAGGAATTGAGCCCACTGTTCTGCAAGTCTACGAATTGACATAGTGCTAGGTTATTTTGAATATATAAGTTGGATATGACAAAAGCCAATTGGTTCTACAGAACTACGTGCAAAATATTAGTCTGGATAGTTTTCTAACTTCTATAGCCAATGGCGGAATTCTCAGGACTGACTCTCCGACCCATCCTTACGTGTAGCGTGGCTGCCAAGAGAAGAGAGGTACAATCTATAACTCCTCACCTCATACTCACCTTGCACGAACCTCTTGCAGCTCTATCATTATCGCTGCAACCCGGAAGTTTCTATAGTCTATCTTCACGTGGGATCTGTCCCCGTGCTCTTGGCGGCGGAGGGGTATAAGTAGCCCGCTGCCCCCCCCCCAATTTTTTACTTCCCCAGGCCCCGCTCAGTCTACTCCCGGTAAGTTTACCCTTACATGTGTTGATCTGATCTTTCTTATGCACTATTCTTTCCTTAGACATCCTTTCGTACACCCCTTACTGTTACACTTACACTCACACCTACACTTACACTCACACCTACACTTACACTCACACCTACACTTACACTCACACCTACACTTACACTCACACTTACACATATTTCTCTTGAGGATAGTGAATCGCTAACACACTATAGATCAAAATACTACAAAATGAGCTAC